>NW_007730575.1:0-14410 GCF_000696425.1 Galeopterus variegatus
GGAGGGAGGGAGATACTGAAAGACCCTCCATGATCTGTTCTTTTCCTCCCTCTTTGACTTTCATCTCATATCATCCTTCAGTAACGGGGCTCCAACCACAATAACCTTCCTTTTTTAATTCAAACACACACACACACACACACACACAGGTTTTTAATCCATCTCAAATTTACATTTGTGAATGGATAATCAATTTTCTCACCACCATTCCTGAACTGTACATCCTTGTCCTCTGAAATGAAGTCCAATCTTTACTGTATACTAAAACCATGTATGTAGCTATACATATCCACATTCATCTAGATCCTGCAGCCTGTTCATGGTTTTATTTATTTAACTTTATACCAAAATTACATTACTTTAATTATTATGATTTTTAGTATCATACTTGAAAATCGTCTTGGCTATTGTTGCACATATACTCTTCTATGGAAAATGTTGTAGGAATTTTGATTGGGATTGCTTTTGTAGATAAGTTTGGGAAGACCTGCCATCTTCTAATAACGTGTATAAATATAATTGATGTTTGCATGTTGATCTTATATCTTGCCACTTTGTTAAACCCACTTATTAATTTTATGAGTTTTTAATAGATTATTTGAGATTTTCTTCATGGGCAATTATTTCATCTGTATGGGGAAATAGTTTTATTTTCTTCTTTTCTAATCTTCATGCCTTTTATTTTTTTGGCTTTCATTGTTGTAGTGGCTAGCATATCCAATACTGGGTTGAATAAGTCTAGTGAGATCAGAAGTCCTTGCATCATTCCCAATCTTATGAGGAAAACAGTACGCCTTTCAGAGTTATTTACATAGCTGCAGTGTTTTGTTTCGTTTTGTTTTTGAGACATTCTTTTTCACTTGAGGAAATCCCCCTCTATTCCTCATTTGCTGAGAGTTTTTACCATGAATGGTGTTAGATTTTGTCAATTTTTTTTTCTTTTTTACTGCATCAATTGAGATGATTATATAATTTTTCTCCTTTAGCCTGCTGATCCGTTGAGCTATGTTAATTGGTTTTCAAATGCTGAACCAGCCTTGCATAAATGGAATAAATCCTACTTAGTCATGGTGTATAACTCTTTTTATACATTGTTGGATTCAATTTGCTGGTATTTTGTTAAGAATTTTTGTATCTAAGTTCATTAGAGATATTGGTGGGGGTGTGGGGGTGTGTACTGCACATGTTTACCCTGAGAGGTATTTATGCACCCAAGGAGGTGGGTATAAAGACATTCATATCATGATTGTTTATAATGATGTAAACTTAAAAACAAAACCAACTTATTGTCCATCAGTGCTAGAAACATGAAATGTTATGATATGTTCAGATATGGAATGCTGGGTAATAGATAACAGCTGTACCATATATACCTACATGGAAAAAATCTCAAAGGCATGTCCCTGTGAGTACAAAGCAAGTGATAGGAAATGACCAATAAAATAAACTGATTTTTTTTTACCTTTTAAAAATAGAGCCAAATACCTATACTGTTATCAAAAAAAGAATAACCTTCAGGAAGATTCAGAGCTTCTGTCTCTTTATTCCTGAGTTCAACTGTAACCTCTCAGATATTCTTCCATCCAAGATTCTCCTCCAATACAAACCATCTTTCAGAGAAACCTAGAAAATTTCTGTTCCTCAGCTTCGAAATCACTCTATTCTGAGGAAACTCCTATAAAAGGTATCGGAGTAGATATTAAATAATTATGGTCCCCTTTGAATGATAAAAAGAGGTTTAGGAGTATAGTTTCTAAAAAATTAGCAGCTTTTTTGAAAAATTGCCTAGAGATTCTCTCCCCTTTAAAACTAAAATTAAATAATAAATGTTCGCTAACATTTAAGAAAATGTTAGGCCTCAGGATGAACAGCAAGTCATCCTGAGCAATGAATTAAGATTCTGATTTAATTAATCAAATCCGTTTTAACCTGCTAGTCAGAGGAGAAGCTAGTAGCATATAAATACTGGATCATCACAGGTTGTCCTGTTATTTACCACATTGGGTAGATAAGTGCTTACCTTATTTTAGAAATTGAACTCTAGAGAGAACAGTGACTATTTTTATTTTATTTTATTTGTTTGGCATAATATCATCTCTAGCTTTGTATTTACTAAGTAACATCTTTCTGAAATATTTGTTATCTTTCTTGTCTACAGACAGGAACTAGGAGGGACAGATATCACTATACCATTTTTCAGTAAAGAAACAAATGAAGGCTCTTATAAGTCACATGGTGGAAGAGAAAAGAATAGTGTAATAGTTACTGGCTATTTTGCCACAGAATATCTGCTTTCCTCTCAATAATAAAACTCATTTTTCTAGAGAGAGGGGACTACCCTTCTCCCATTGTGTGCTGTCTGTAGAACCACCAACCAAGTGCCATGTCCTCCTGCCAGGGATGGGCACAGAACCTTAGCTGGGCCAATGTCACACTTTCGCTGGATTTTTTTTAAAAAACAATTCATATTTTATTGGGAAACACCTAATACCAGATAATAACCACAGACATAATTATACATGCCTTCTATATTTGACCAGGTGAAAGTACTAGCATAATAATTGAAGAAAAAAAAAATACCCACACATGCTGAACAAAAAAAAAAAAGAAAAGAATTCTGAAGTTAAGCAATTTGTAACCAAACTAAAATGCATCTTACTGGTTTGAATATTGAATAGAGAGAGACCAAAAAATAAACAAACAAATAATGAAACAAAATTGTGAATTCATCCCAGAAGCATATTATTGTCAAGACTGTCAACTAGTTTTCACCATTCTGGGGATCAGGCTGACTCCTGCGCTTTCTGACTCTGAACCTTCTTTAGTTTTCCCTTCATTTCTGTGAGCCTCCCTTCACTTTCAATATATTCCTCCCTCTTTTATGATAACAGAGTCAATATCAGTTGCTTGCTGAACAACAAGTGCACACAGTTGGCCACATGTAGAGTTAGCGTGGGCATGTCTGAGGTTTGAGGAAGCTTTGAGTTACCACACACACAACTATATCTTGCCTTCAGTACCATCATTTGGCTGCAGTCTCTGCCCGTTCTCACCCTCAGCAATGCACATATACGCTCAAGGTTTCTCCAAGTTCCCTCCAATTTTGCTCCATCAGAATCTGGATTCTGGAAGAAATCAGATGAACTCATTTACGCAAATACACAGAAGGGTAATTTGTTTCTTTTTTTATCAATTAATTTTATTCACATTCTGCTACATACATGATACTGAGCTAAGAGCTAAAGATAAGGCAGTATGTAAGAGATTTGTCTTCTGTCTTGTAGGGATCTCTAATTATGGAATTTCAAAGCTCCGGGGAGAAATGGGGGTTTGGGGTCAGGGGAGACAGTGACTTCCTTACAACTTTGAAGTTGGATCAGATCTGAGTTTGGTAGCCACTTACTAGTGTTCCCTGTTTAAGAAATAAAGTCACATCAAGTTCAGCAGTGAATAAATATCATCAGTAGTGTACTGATTTTCCACATAAAGCCAGACATTGGGTTGCACTGCTTTCCCCTCCTCCACCCCTATATTTTTATTACCTTGTTGAACCTGTTATATCCTCATTGTGGAAGCCTGTACAGTGCTCATGTCCCCCCAAACACACAAACACTGACCAGATGTAGACCAATCCTTCCTGAGGAAACTGTCATATGGCTCCCAAAGCACAGGCAAGAAAAGCAAAATTAACAAGTGGATTACATCCAACTAAAAAGTTTCTGCATAGTGAAGGAAAGTATCAACAGAGTGAAGAGACAGCCTATGAAATCGGAGAAAATATTTGCAAACCATACAACTAAAGAACCTGAATAGACATTTCTCAGCATACATTCAAATGGTCAAAAAGTAAGAAGAAAATGCTTAACATGATCAAAGAAATGCAAATTAAAACCACAATAAGTGATCACCCTACACCTGTCAGAATGGCTTTATTAAAAAGACAAAAGAAAACAAGTGTTGGTGAAAAATGAACAAAGGGGAACCCTTGTACACTGCTGGTGGAAATGTAAATTAGTACAGGCACTGTGGAAAACAGTATGAATGTTCCTTAAAATTTTAGAAACAGGCTGGCTGGTTAGCTCAGTTGGCTGAGAACACCAAGGTCCAGGGTTTGATCCCTGTACCAGCCAGCTGCCAAAAAGTCAAACAAAAAATAAAAACAGAACTACTATATGATCCAACAATTCCACTGCAAGGTATATGTCCAAAAGAATTGAAATCAGTATGTGGAAGAGATATCTGAATGCCCATGTTCTTTGCAGCATTATTCACAACAGCCAAGATACAGAATCAACCTAAGTGTTCATCAATGGATAAATGGATAGAGAAAAAAAGGTGGTACATATACACAACTAAGTGCTATTTAGCCTTTACAAAAGGAAGAAAATTCTGTGATTTACAACATGAATGAACCTGGAGGACATTAGGTTAAGTGAAATAAGCCAGGCACAGAAAGACAACTACTGCATGATCTCTCTTACATGTCAGATCTAAAAATGTCAAACTCATAGAAGTAGGGATTAAAATGGTGGTTACCAGGGGCTGGGGAGTGGGGCAGGGAATGGGGAGATGTTGGTGAGTTAATAATAACATACTGTATACTTAAAAATTTCTATGGGAGTAGATTTTTAGTGTTTTCACCACAAAAAAGACAAATATGTGTTGTGACGCATGTTAATTAGCTTTACTTAATCATTTCACAAAGTGTACATGTATCAAAAGATACATTATACTCCACAAATAAATGCAATATAAATAAATAAATAAAAAGACATTTACCTGACTATGGAAATAATTTGATAAGGGGTTTTAGAAAAATTAGAAAAATTTTAAAAAACAAATATAAAGTAAATAAAAAAACACCTGTAATCCTACAATAGTGAGATTGCCACTATTAACTGGTTGGCCCGTATATTTTCAATCTTCGTTTTTGTTTCTATGTACATATATACATGTATGAGTATACTATACCTTATTCATGTATATTTGCTTTTAGAAAAGAGTACCTTTTGAAATTATGAATGAAACATATTTTTGGAACAGAACAGAGTTAAATTGTCAACCATAATCATTATTTTTATAATTCACTCTGCAAAGCATTGCTTTCCTATATTTAGTGCTTTATCCATTTAATCCCTGCAATAACATTATAATTTTGGTACTATTGTTGTCATCATCAATTTTACAGATTAAGGCTTACGATCAAGAAACTCCTCAAGGAGTACTAGTTAGTGTTAGAACTAAAAGCAATCTCGCATGAACTATGGACAAAGGAAAATATCCAGGAGACTTTTTGAGCCATGGTCGCCCCCACGAAAGAAACAAATGAAAACCAAAGAGATATGTCTGGAAGACCTGGGATCTAATTCCTTCCAGACTCCCTCAGTGAGGGCACAACCAAAGAACCTGTGACTCCCATCCAAACTGTGCTCTGCGCTGCTGTGGGGAGTGGATATTATTCAACCTGATGTATCTGACTTATAATCTCCTCATAGGTGCCAATTGTGTCACATCCAGACACTAAAAGGAAATGGTGTCTTTACTTGCAACTGAGCTTTTCTGGCATGAAGTACAAGTTGTCTGCTCACTAACCCAGAGAGGGGGTGATGAAAACAGGCTGGGGTATGGCATTTACGATGAGCACATTTCCTATACAGCAAAGAAGGTGTTCTTCTCACCCAGTACTGACTTTTATATAGATATGGAGTCAAAGTGCAAAGCCCCCACATTCCACGTGGCAAGGTTCCCGCAGGGCAGAATGTAAATGCAAGACACACAGGCACTAAGATGACGGCTCCAGAGCAGGTGAGCTAAGGTACCTGACTTGTCTGTGATGTGCATGCAGGGCCCAGGAAAAGTGCCTGACATTAGCCTGACATCCCCAAGGCAGTGGCCTACCATAGCAAGTGATAGAGCAGCTTCTCCCTTTCCACTATATGCCTTAGTTTTCCAACTTCAAGGGGCACTGCAGAGGTTAAAAGGCCTCCAACAGGACTGCTGGCCCCTCCGAGCTAACTCCAGGGAGGCTCAACTTTCTCTAGCCAGGCCTCAACCCTGCCTGTCATTATCTATTCCTGCCACCCTGAAGGCTGTGAAAGAAACAACTCCAAATAATAATAACAACAATAACAATAACAATAGAAACCTTAGCTTCTCACAAGAGTCTCAAGATGGCAAGCTGTCTGCTTACACCCAAATAACCATCATCTGTTATCTGAATTCATAGTGACTGAACACTTTTCTTAGCCTTGAAAGAAAAAAATAAGACATGTTACAAATTCACTGAATTGGAATTAAGCTTTTAAAGCCTTATCACCTTTTTTCCAAAATGCCAAGGCCTTTAATAAGACATCCTGTGGCTGTACACACAGGCCTCCTGTGGGACTCCCTGCCCTGGCAGCTACAGTTCTTTTGTGTCCCCACCCTCACCCCCCAATAGCAGACCTGAAGAGAAGCAGCTTCTACCCTAAAAAAAAAAAAAAAAAGTTCAAAGTTTTGGCTGTAACACAGGCATGATCAGTTCATTTATCAGCTAGAGAATCTTGTCTTATTTTCAAGTGACTAGAATTTAATGGAGCAGAGAAAAAAATAACTGAGCAGGGAGAATTTGTAACGTCTCTAGGAGATAAAAAATAAATTGCTTTGTAAGTATATCCCTGAATTGTCATGCTTGCCCAAACATGCATTCGCATGCACCAAAGGAGTATTAGCTATTTTTATCACCTTTTTCTCATGACAGTACCTTGCACGTTGGAGAGGCTCATTCACTTGTTCATGCATTTTTTGAACAACTCCAATGTGCCAGTCTGTATCATCTCAAAGGTGACAATAACATGGCCAATGTCCTCAAAAAATGCAAAAGATTAAATGGATTAGTTAACAGGAAAAATGACTACAATCTATGCATGAAGGGCTTTGTACAGTGTGACATGAACAAGATGCCACTAGATGTTTTTTTCTGATGATAATAATATAGTTATAATAATAATAATGTAGGTAATAATAATATAGTTGGATTTTGAAAAAGATCCACATATAGAGGAAAATGCAGCACCAGAGTGAAAGAATTAATTGAGCTGACCAGGAAATACTCTTTCCATATTGTACTATTATAGTTAATAAATTTTTGCTACCTTATGAAAGTATTTGAATTCAGAGGCGGCAACTATTTTGGTTAATCTTCGCAGTGTGGATTAGGGAAAATCTCAGGCAAAATTCTGGAAGGCAGCTGTTTGTTTCTAAGACAGAAGCAACATTACCACTAGGAGATCATCTGTGTTGTATTATTTCAGGAGTGCCTGAGTCAAAGTCAATTTTCATGCGTTCTAAAATACCTTTCCCACCCAAATTCACTGTTGTCTGAAATGGCATATGGAGAAATCTATTTCTTCATACATCCTAAGTTTCTCCCCCATTAACGTGAAAATACCTTTGGCGGAGAAGATTATTATTACTCTAGCATGTAGGGATTTTACTATTTCCTTAGGATAAGCTTTAATAGAAAAATGGGGAAGTGCATGACTTCCCTGAGGACCAAGGGGACTAAAAGGGTACCACTGAGTCCAATAGGAAACAGAGAAAGGAGACAGGAAACACTTGCTGAAGACAATCCTTTTGTTCATTATTTTGCTCTGTTCTACTAGTTTCTTTCTTTATTCCTTTGAACTCACTACAACACTATCTACTCATCTTTCCTGCCAGTTTCTGAGTGCACAAGCCTCCCCTCATGAAAACAAAAAATTCTTTTTAAGATATAATAAACTCCTATAACAATCTCAGATTTTCTGTTGAGATCAATCATGGTAGGTCAAAAACAAAATGATTCACAGACACCACAGATCAAAGTAAACACAACGTATATTGGCTCCCTCTGTTAAGAAGCACACTTCTGAGAACCATCCCATGATATACCAGTGAACATTTGGGTTCCGAAGAAGATGTTTTATGTACAACACGTGTTATATAACCAGCCTACCTTGGAAGCAATTAGATCTAGACATTTAGGTCCCTGGACTTTGTTAAAGGGCCAAAAATTCTCTTTGTGCATTAAATAATTCTCTAGTACAGGGAATTTGCAACAGTCCTCTTAAACACATATCCAAGAGGCTGATATCCAAAGCCCGATTCATAGACAATGCATGAATATATTCATTTACTCAAAAAAAGTTTCCTACATGCCAGGAAATGTGCTTGGCAAAGGGGATAAAATGATAAATGAAACACGGTCCCAGCCTTGGGGGATCTCAAAACATCCTCATTTAAAAGGGATAGATAGGACTTCTGTGTTTTCAAACAGGGTACTGTTGACTTACTGGAAAGAAAATAATTCACCTGGCCAGGCAGTCTATAAAATATAAAACTTTCCTTGCCAAAATTCCAACAGAAGAAACATGCACCAACGCGATTCCTCTTAAATAGGCTCCTATGTATAGTCCTCTGGTATCAGAAATTTCTGTGAATCCTAATAGCTGGCCCTAAAATTCAAGGCCAGGCCAGGCTATTGGATACATTTTAAACTCAAAAACCAGGAACTAATCAGACCTGAGGAGGAATACATTTATGATACAGCTCTGGGTCCCAGGAAAAGTCTAGTCACATTCTTGCTTGCTCACATTCTCAAATTTTCAAGTAATAATTCATCAATAGTTCCAAATAAAATAATTAATGTAGATATTTATGATACAGCTCTGGGTCCCAGGAAAAGTCTAGTCACATTCTTGCTTGCCCACATTCTCAAATTTTCAAGTAATAATTCATCAATAGTTCCAAATAAAATAATTAATGTAGATTCCAGGAAACTGTGTTTTGCACTATCAAATTATCCAAGCTGAAGGACTGAATTCCCTTAATCCACATGCTAATATTAACCTTTATTAACTAAGCCAAACTATGCATGTTACGGGAAATAAGATTGCTAGTTTAGATGGAGGCAGATCAAGAAAGGCCTAAGAGGTTAAGATAAGTGCTTGATTCTCTAAGCAGTGGAGATTGAGCGAGGCCTTCTTAGCAAACAAGAGACTTGATAAAGTTGGAATTTTGGAAAGTATCAGCTGTTGACAGTGCGCAGAGTGAACTGGAGACTGGGCAAGGTAGACTTGGCAAGATGCCATTCAAATTTTTCAAAATGCAATATTTGGATTTCTATATTCCTTGCAAACTTTTAAGCTTTAAGTGCACATTGTTTAATTCCACATGAGTTACCTTTAGGAACTTTTACTTTTCTGTAAAATTGGGTTGATAATGACAACTATCTCTTAGAATTATCATAGTGACTGAATGATATAACACATCGATAAGTGCAGTCTTAGCAGAATGCTTGCTACATAACAAGTACCCAATAAAAGACAGGGGTTTGGATTTTTTCCAAAATCCAACTATATCATTATTACCTATGTTATTATTATTATTATAACTCTATTATTATTATCAGAAAAAAACCCAAAAAATGAAGTGAGAATTTTTTTCTGTTTAAATAATCTTACTCCTTTTGTACTCACCATGTTCCTTTAAAGTTCCAGATGGAAGCTTATGTAAATGGATTTTAGCATAAAACAACATGGGATGTAATGGCAACTGGAACATTGTGGGATAAGAAATTTACTTTTCACTATATAACCTTTAGAATTTTAGTTGTTTAGCATATTACCTATTAAAGAAAAAAATATTAAAAAAACAAAAACAGAAAGATCAGATAGTAGGCACATAGGAAAGCAATTAACAAACGATAGATATATACTTATTCAAAAATAAAATAATAACTATAATAATGAGTTTACATTTGTTAAGTTCCTACTATATGCCTGGTACTGCTTTAAGCTTTTCTATATATATTAACATGATTGATTCAACGAAGTTTATATCATTAGTCTTCTTAAATGCAAGGGTATTATTACTAGTACCTCCAAGTTATTGGTGAATTAAAGAGAGGTTCACTAACTTGTCTCCAGGGTTACCCAGCATATTAGTAGCAGAATTAAGAAATGAACCTAGACAATGTGAGATATATATATATACATACATACTCATAAATATATTATTCAAGAAAATAAAATAGTCTGTGTGATCACAGTTGGCTCTGCCAGGCACAATATCTGGGGCAGATATTTCTGTGAGAAAAATGCCCTATGTCTGTTTCTGCGTTTGCTAAGTCTAACTCTATGGTCCAATGACTGGCCACATCTGAACAACCTATTGATGTCCAAGGCATTCCACAGATCATAGGGATAAAGCCATTTTTTTTCCAAAGGAAAGAAGAATAACAGCTAAACAATAAACATCTCTGTACTGTAAATACTTTGGAAATAGTAAATTCTCTTAAATATACAAACTAAGTATCAGGACACAGAGCAAATAAAGAATCAGTGTGTCTTCTTCTAAATCTTTAAAACTCCTGAGATTTCTCAAAGTTCTGTCTATTTTGTACCTGCCAAAGGAATTGTTGAATTTGTAAAGGTGAAGCTAAGCCAGAGCTACTGAGCAGTGAAATTGGTTGCAACTGGGTGGAAGATCTGCACTGCTGAGAACTCCAGCAAATGGTAACATCACTAGAATTGTGCAGGATCCAGCAATAAAAAATATTACAAAGTGCCCTGCACTTGAATGCCTGGCTCAGGTGAAAAGTCACTTTGGAGCCTTGTGAAGGTTTTCAGTGATACTCATCCCACAGCTGTTCAATTTAGTAAGATGAGAGTTTGAAAGGAGTGTGGCCTGAACTGGCCTTTCTTTGTCAAGGGGTGTTCCATCAAAACCCACATTTGATGGTGTTCCATCAAAACAACCATTCCATTTTGTTTTTAGTTGCCTTTTGACAGCTATCTGATATCCCAGTGTTACATTTAAATGGCATCATAAGTTAACTCTAAGGCAAAGTAAATGTCACATTTATGCAAAATTGCCTGACCCCAAAGTGACGGATTACTCTTTGACATTTGGTAAGATTGGTGAAGCATTAAGTGTATGGAGTTGACCCTCAGGTAATTGTAGCCTAGGTTGCACTGTAGCAATCATTAGTCCCTACAAAGTACCTATTTTATTTTTGAGTCAAAGGAAATAAAGGTACATATACATATTTTGGTGAAAAGAGTAAGGGTATCTATCTGTGAGTTCACTTACTGAAAACCATGAGTTTTCTTTTATAAGTGGAACAGAAAGCTTTTTGTTTGTGAATGGCTAAGTGAGTTATAAATGGTTACTAAAAGCTACATGTCACAAGAACCTATTACAGAACCTATTTAATTAATCTACTTTTAAGTCTTGTCAACATTTAACAACATAGCAAAGTTTCTACTAGGCACATGAAGTTTTGGAATTGCCAAAATTTTAAGACTGCTTATCAATACATTTTAAGTGTTTTCTCAAGGATTTTATTGCTGCTGTTTTTAATTTAATGATAAATTATTATTAGTTTAATGCCATAATTCTCAGTTTAGGTTGCAGCAGGTGTTTTGGTTAATTCCACAATATACAATAGAGTCAATACTTGTGGCAACAGTATTTTGGGTGTATAATTTTCCAACTGGAATTGCATGAATTTTGTTCCATAAGGAAACATGCCCCATGTGCTTGCAGCTAAAGTGCATATATTTATAATGCTCCAAAGTATGTTTGTGACAATGTGACCAGTAAATCACCTCTATGGAAACAGCCAAAACCAAAAACTCACAGATAAACTGGTGATTTACTTTGTGGATGCCATCGCCAAAGAACACCAGGAACACACACTTAAGCAACAAAGTTAGGTTTATTAATTGATGTACCAAGAAAGACCACACTCCACGGAGATCAATGAGGTATTTTGAAGGGGGTGGAGATTAGGGTGAAGTTCCTACATGGTGTTGGGGGCCAGAGTTAGTCATATTGTTGTCTTGGTGTAGAATGATCAGAACTTAGGCTGACTGGATAGCTCAGTCGGTTAGAGTGTGTTGCTGATAACATAAAGGTCCTGGCTTCAGTCCCTGTACTGGCCAGCAAAAAAAAAAAAAAAAAAAAAAAAAAAAAAAAGAACCTGTAAACTGGAGATTGGCTAAAATAGAAGAGTGTATTCACTTTAGAATACAGTTGACCCTTGAACAATGTGGGGGTTAGGTGGGATGACCCCTTGCACAGTAGAAAAACTGCATATAACTTTTGACTCCCCCAAAACTTAACTACTAATAGCCTACTGATGACTGGAAGCCTTACTGATAACATAAACAGTCTATTAACAATATTTTGTATGTTATACATATTATATACTGTATTCTTACAATAAAGTAAGCTAGAGAAAAGGAATCTGGAAGCCTTACTGATAACATAAACAGTCTATTAACAATGTTTTGTATGTTATACATATTATATACTGTATTCTTACAATAAAGTAAGCTAGAGAAAAGGAAATGTTATTAAGAAAATCATAAGGAAGGTAAAATCTCAAGAGATTGCTTTTTACTGCAATAGGCAATTTACTGGAGATATGAACTGCTCACACAGAGATGATTAACATCACACGTCATTTTAAGCGAATACTCCCAACATTTGAGCTCATTGCAAAGCAATGGGAGGTGGCTACAAAATTATTATTGTAAGACAGTATGTACCACTGTAACTTTTATGAAGTTATGATTTAACACTGTATTTTTATGTTTGTTTACATTTCTCTCAACTGCAAATGTCACTATGCATGGTCTGTTTGTGTGCATAACCTTTGATAAATTTTAACTTTTTACAATTTCTGCATATTTTATGATTGGAAATGATAAAATATACTAGTATCTACCTATATTTTATGTACTCATGACATACCTAACTTCTTATATTTTTAAAATATTTCTAACCTATGTAATTCGTCTGTTTTTTTTCAAATTGTTACAAATCCCCCCAAATTTTTCCAATATATTTATTTTTAAAAATCCACATATACGCGGACCCTCAAAGTTCAAAACTATGTTGGTCAAGCCAACTGTATGTGAGTCCCTGAAAATTACTATTAGATCAGTTCTTTGCAGTCCTATCACGGGTAGTTTACTCTCACGAGTTTGAGCTTAGATTTTGTGTGATGTGCATCATGGTTCAGTCTGGCACAGTTCATTTGTTTGTGAGAGCAATTTTTCATTCTATCAATTTTGGGGGGAAATGACTTTCTGTAGCATTCTATCAAACAGCCTTTCTTGTGTTTAACATAGCATGAATTCTTTGATGGAGCTGATTGGCCTTTCCATTTCTTTCATATAGAGAGTACTGGTGAGAAAACATATTGCTGGTGCTATCACAGATCTCAGTGACCAGAGGCTCAGGATGGTGACATTTAGGAGTAGCTTCCAAACCCTGGAGAAACAATAGACTCTGAGCTTCACTTGTCTTACTGTATCATTCAAATTTGCTTCACAAAAAACAGTAACATTTCAGTGGCACATAATAATGAACATTTGTTTGTCTCCAGGTCAGCTGAGATTGTTCTCTTTGAAGATCAGCATGCATCTGTGGCTGGAGTAGGACAATTTTGCTTTATTCATCAACTCAGGGGCCAGAACAGAGAGGTGGAGCTTCCCAGAATATGTGATTCTTGTAGTAATGGTAAGAAGGCAAGCTCAATAATGAAAGCATGTTTCAAACCCTTGCTTGAGACATGCATACTAACAGCCCATTGGTCAATGCAAGTCACACAGTCAAACTCTAAGGAAGGGAAGTATTCTCCAGCCACTGTGAAGCCATCACAAGTGTACAGATGCATAATTGTGCTCTCATACCCACTGATTCACTCTTTCCTGTTAAAGGGAATGTGGATACTTGATTTTTCCTCTTCATTTATAGGTTGGGAAATTGGGATCTCCCCAGATTTAACCTGCCAAAACACCATGCTCTTGACTTCTGAGTCAATGATTTTTTTTACCATTATAAAAATAACATGTAATTACAACCAAAATAAAGCAAACTATTTCAACTTTTTAAAGGCATAACTTAGGCTTTAGAAAAAGCATGTACAAAAATGAGCGATTCAACTCTAATATCTTGATAAAGTTTTTGCAACCAATGAAAGCTATGTGCAATAGCTAGGATATAAAGAATTTTATTATCAAGTCCTTACAGTTTCATTTCAAATATATATTTTATTTAGTGAGTAGTTTCCAGCACAATTTTCTACTTGTACACCTACAAGTAAGTTAAATCAACATATGCACCTGTTGAAACATGTATTGCTGGTATTTCATTTAAATCTGGTGTTATTTCATATTTTCTTTCTGTACTTCTTCCTTGGTATTAAAAACAAGAAAAAAGTGAGAGTGGGCAAGAGACATTGATAAAACAACCATTGGAAGAGAAATATCATGTGCACCTAACCTAAAAATTCTAATGGAAGAATTCAGTTTTGTGGACTTTTGTTTTTTGTTTTTTTGATTTTTTTTTTTTTTTTTTTTTTTTTTTTTGTTTTTTA
>NW_007730575.1:15363-22231 GCF_000696425.1 Galeopterus variegatus
ATGTGCCCCTAACCAAAAAAATTTAATGGAAAAATTTTTTTTTTTGGGGGTTTTTTTTTTTTTTTTTTTTTTTTTTTTTTTTTTTTTTTTTTTTTTTTACTTTATATGTCTTTTACTGAGGAAATATTAGTTATACTATTTCTGAGGCATTCCAAGTAATGACAATTTATTTGGCCACTTTGTATGTTTGCCACATATGTAGTCTTTTGATTGATCATGAGTACCTGTCAGCTCAATCAGAGTTCAAACTTGACCAATCACTGAGGCATAGCATCTATTCACAAACTAGGTGCTTTGAAAAGATGGTTTTGAAACCTGTAATTCTAGGAGCTTCCCTCACTGCAGAATATAAAATTTTAAAGTGAAAATTCCAATGACCAACTCCTTAGAGAATGTGTGATGTCTTGAAATCAGACATGTCTTGATTTAAATCCTAGATCAGGCATTAGTCTGCCATGCAACCTCTTTTGATCTCAGTCATTTCTTAGATATATTGGGATAAGACCTGTATGAACAGGTTCTTCAAATTGGATATCCATATGCAGAAGAATGAAACAAGTCTTGCACATCTTACCATATACCAAAATAAATTCAAAATGGATTAAAGACTTAAGTATAAGACCTGAAACTGTAAAATTACTAAAGAAAAATATGAGGGAAACACTTCAGGAAATAGGACGGGGCACAGACTTTATGAACAAGAGACCCAAACCATAAGCAAAAAAGAAAAAAATGAATGGGATTATATCAAACTATAAAGCTTCCACACAGCAAAGGAAACAATCAACAGAGTGAATGACAATCTACAGAGTGGGAGAAAATATTTGCAAACTGTACATCTGACAAGGGATTAATATCCAGAATATACAAGGAACTCAAGCAACTACACAGTAAAAAAACCAAATAACCCAATTGAAACATGGGCAAAGAAACTGAATAGACATTTTTCTAAAGAAGACATACAAATGGCCAACAGGCACTTAAAAAAAATGTTCGACATCACTAATCATCAGTGAAATGAAAATTAAAACCATATTGAGATATCTCTTCACCCCAGCTAGACTGATATAATCAAAAAGACAGAGAATAACAAATGCCGGCGAGGGTGTGGAGAGAAGGGCACCCTCCTACACTGTTGGTGAGACTGTAAATTAGTACAATCACTATGGAAAACAGTATGGAGGTTTCTCAAACAACTATGCATAGATCTTCCATATGATCCAGCAATCCCACTTCTAGGTATATACCCAAAGGAATGGAAACCATTGTGTTGAAGGGATACCTACACTCCCATATTCATGCAGCTCTACTTACAATAGCCAAGATATGGAACCAACCTAAGTGTCCATTGATGGATGATTGGATAAGGAAAATGTGATGTATATGCACCATGGAATACTACTCTCCATAAAAAATAATGAAATTCTCCCATTCACAGCAACATGTATGAGCTTAGAGAAAATTATAAAATAAGCCAGACAGAAGGAAAAATACTGCATTCCTCACTCATAAGTGGGAGCTAAGAGAGAAAGAAGGAAAGAAAGACCACAGTGGTGCATTGGATTTGCAGAGGAGAGAGCATATCTAGGGTTGTGGGTAGGGTGAGGGAAGTAGGGAGGGGGAGGGAATTGGGGATTAATTGGGTGGAGGACATAGAGTATAATCACAATTTGTGGTAATGGGCATGCTGATAGTATTGATCTAGCCATCACATCGTAGGCACAGGTGGTGATGGTCAGCTTTGTACCCCCATGAATATGCATAATGAATAAAAAAAATTTCATCTCAGTGAGAATTAGCATCTTTTCACATTTTTAATTGATTTGTGTTTTTTGCATCTATTACATGTCTGTTCACACTTTTTGCTCATTTGTAAAGGTTGACAGCCTTTTCTTATTGATCTTTATATGACTTTTTTATAAATGTGACTATACACCAGTTTACATTAATGATAAATAAACTTTTTAGTCGGACCAGAAAAAAAAAAAAAACATTACATAGAAGACATTATGTTAAATGAAATAAATCAGGCACAGAAAGATGAATACTGCATGTTCTCACTCACGTGGCAGCTATAAATAAATAAATAAATAGAACTTTTAGAAGTACAGAATAGAATTTTGATTACTAGTGACTGGGAATGGGAGATGGAGGTGATAAGTTGGTTAATGAATACAAAATTACAACTAGATAGGAAAAATAATTTCTAGTGGTGTACAGTAGGGCTAGGCATCTATTATTAATAACAATTTGTTTTATGTTCTCAAATGGCTAGTAGAGAGGAGCTTAAAAGTTCTCATCATAAAGAAATGATAAATTTTTGCAATGATAAATTTGCCAAGTACCCTGATATGACAACTACACATTGTGTACATGTATTGAAATACAACCCTGTAACTTGTAAATATGTGCAATCGAAATGTTTCAATTAAAAAAATAAGTAAAACCCTTTAAATTTTTTAAAAATAAAAAATTTGACACTTTTCCTGCCAGATATTTGACTATATTTAAGCAACAATAAATAAGCAAGTGTAACAATGGTTCATTAACAAACTATCCAATGGAAAGAAGTAGATAATTGAAATTCAGATCAGAAAGATGTAAGCAATTCATATACAATAAATTCTGCATTAATAATTAGGAAGGAATATTCTCTATATCTTGCTGTTTAATATGATAGCCACCAGCCATTGAGTGCTTGAAATGTGGCTAATCCAAATATTTCACACTGTGCTTTAAGTGTAAAAAACATACTGAATTTTGAAGACTTAGTATGAATAGAGTGTAAAACATCTCAGTATTTTTTTTACATTGATTATATGTTGAAATTATATTTTGGATAGATTAAGTCAAATAAAATATTCTTAAAATTAAAAAAAAACAGGTTACAAGCTAGCATATATTAAGTGATAAATTGTTTTACAACATATACATGTGTATATAACCACATGAATATAGAATATATACATGTACAGACAAATACATGCACAGAAAAACTATCTGTGGATAGTGGAATAATAGCTAATTACTTAATTAGCTATTATTAATGATAATAATTAATGATTTCTTTTCTATCATCTTTTTAAAACATATTATTCTTTCAATCAAAGAAATAAAAATACTTCCATTCTATAAAGAAAGATATTTAAGAGTCCCTAGCTTACTATTTTTACATGTTCAAAAGTCAAAGAGGACCCCAGGGAAAATTATTGAATTCACAAATGTAGAAGGAGTCAGACTATTATTTTGATTTCTTCTCAAAGGTCTGAAAAAATGACAGGATCTTTCCTCATCCAGCCGTGAATGATCATATCTATCAATTCATCTGTTGTGACTCTTTGTTAACAATTAGCTGCACACAGATGCTGCTGCTCCATGTGGGGAAGTCCAGCCTTGACCAGCCATTCCAGAAATGGTGTGTTGGAGCAACATGAGACAAGGCAAGAATTTTATTCTGCTTTACGTAAGTCAGTTGTTGTATCCTGACTAGGTCATGTCCCATTTTATATGGCCAACAATTGAAAAATGTGCTCAGAAATGTTTCTTCAGTGAATGATACTGAGTATACTAGGAAGTATCTAGACTTTGGATTCAGACAGTGTTAGTTCAATCCTGGCTCTAACACTTAGTCACTGTCAACTTAGACTAGTGTAGCTGACCTTCCTCACTGAGTAGACATACTCACCTTTATTTAACCACATTATTTAGGCAGTCATGTTCAATGAATGCTCTCTTGCCTTCAATTTTGCATGTATGAAATGGAGATGACTGATCTTCAGCCTTCTTGAAACTGTTAAACACAATTATGCATATATAACAATCAATGCAGTATTGCCATGGTACTGATAAATAAATAATTATCTTTACTCACTGTTACTACTCTATCTTCTCTTACCTCTTTGAGCAGTTTTTCCTCTGATTTCTAAGTTACTTTTAGTTGAAGTTGAGTGTACCTCCTCTTACAAATCTAGGATGTAGAATCTTATAGATTTACTCTCCTGCAGGGCAGAGTCTCAGCACCATGGATTTTGTGCAGTGATAGAATAAGGGACTCTGACATTGCAAGCATTCTCCTGTGATATGCCACAGACAAGACAAATGTCGACCAATTTCTTGGATAGTCTATAAGTATACATTAATTCCTTTTAATATTTGCTGCTGATGCTATCTATTTAACTGAAAACTTCAAAATAAGAATATACACCCTTCTGATATATGCAAATGACTCAGTAAGGGTATCCATTTTCCTCAGAGCACATTTCCAAGGTCATAAAAAAAACTAGAAAACTTAAACTTGTTCAATATTCATTTTCCCATGACTAAGGTCCTGGTGGTCCTGGAGGTAACATCAATATACTTACCATGCTCTTCTCAGTCCAAAGCAGCCCCAAAATATTTCCCAAGATGTTTCTTCAGTGTTGAGTTGGCTCCTACCTATAGCTGGTTCTCAGCTGTGTCGTGGCTGGAGACTTCAGATGCACTAAATGTGCTGAAGTCATGTTGTTTCCAATAACAATATTAATAAAAGCTGAAGCTTAGATGGATCTTACCCTCTGTTTTTCACATATTGATTCATTTACTTCCCACGAAACCTTATGAACAAGTATTAGGATTAAATTTTTTATTTTGCTGATGAGGAAACTGATACACAAACAGATTAAACACCTTGCCCAAAGTTTCACAGCTAGTAAATGACAGAACTGGGACTTGAAACTTGTTAATTTAATTTTAATTTTAATCCATGTGTTTACCCTTTTCAGCAAACTGCTTCTATAAGATCAAAGGGGAAAAAAACATGAAAATGATCCATGTAATCAGAACTTGCATGACAGCAGAATGTGAGTTAAAAATAATAAAATGTCTTTGACTCATCCATTCAACAAAAACTACTTACTAAGCACATTGTATTCATCAGTCCTTAAACATCCTCTAGAAGAGAAATTGGTA
This sequence comes from Galeopterus variegatus, assembly GCF_000696425.1. Classification (NCBI taxonomy): domain Eukaryota; kingdom Metazoa; phylum Chordata; class Mammalia; order Dermoptera; family Cynocephalidae; genus Galeopterus; species Galeopterus variegatus. The sequence goes on from NW_007730575.1 coordinate 20,311, forward strand.
AATGGAAACTAAAACACTGCAACATCATTATACAGTCCCTTTTCTAACCCACAATTGGGGTTAATACTTTCTAGTAACTGGAATGTCCCATTGCCTCATCCACCCCACTCCTTCTAAGTTTCAATGCACTTTCAAAGTAGAATTAGTAACCAGAATATTATCTATAGATTGTGAAAATAGCACAAGATATAGTGGGTTGTCCAGAAAGACAGTTCATATCATTCTATGATGAGTCTAAGAGAATCTTTTATTCCCCTACAGATTATATTTGTCTACAATTAAAATTTTGGATTGGCAGAACTCAGTCTCTCTTTTCTCTGGATAAGCACTGGATGAAGGCTGTTACTTCCTAAATCAATGACAAACTCCATCCTTCAAAGATATTTAACTGGGCTCACAGTGATCTATTCTGAGGGAATCCTCTGAGTTTGGTTGCATATTCCATGATGTAGCACAGGAGGCTTACTTTCCCTTAAATTCCTCCATTTTTCATCCAACCATTAATTATTGAAAGCTCACTATGTTTCCAGACATACGGTAGGTGCTGGTGGTCTCTGCCTTTAAGGCACTTACAGCTAGTGATGATTTATTAACAAAGAATAAAAAGTGTTGGATATGAATGTTGTCTTCAGGAACTCTAGGCACTGTATGCTATAATCCTTGTCACTCTTTTAACTTTAGAGATTATTTTGTCACTCCCATGATAAATCTCGATGGCATTTTATTTTCCTCTCCTGGTATAACTATGCTATATATCTTCTGTTTTCCCCAACAGATTTACTTTCACCCTTGTCCACCATGCTCTATATTCCATGAGGCTGACATGAATGGATCTGCAGGCTTCCCCACGTTCTGGCTTCTCGTTGGGTTTAACCAATAGAGAGCATATGGCAAGAGAGTGAAGAAAGGGAGGAGAATAAGAGTCGTCTATATACTGTTCTTGCTCCTCGTCAGCAGTGTCAGTGTGGCCTGGCTGCATTCCTATCTGAAGACCATAGCTGTTGTAATGAAGTCTCTCCACACAGCTTCCTGTTCCCAGGACTTAACTCTTTCCACCCCTTCCACCCCTTCCACCATTAGCCTAGAGGTGGCCATGTTTCTCTTCCCTTGTTAATTGCCGTAATACTTTCATAACCTTTAGTCTTTCCCTAATTTTTTTTTCAAGTCTTTGTAGAGTCTATTAAATTCTCTGGTTTCTGCTTCTTGCCAGCTCCCTGAATGATACAGAGGGTTTTTTTTTTTCTGTCTTTGTAATGGACTTTTCATATGTAGATGATTACTTTTGATATGTCATGAATTTTTACCTCTCCAGTTCCATAAACCTTGAATGCCCACTGCATGCTTGATGCTGTGCTAAATGCTCAGAATACATAGATGAATAAGGCATGGATTTTGTCACAAGGAAACTTTACCAAGTAATAGAAAAAGACATATAAAGGTTATGACAATATAATCTATCATTTCAACCAGGATATTTTTGAGTAAGAAAGAAATCACTGTTAACTACACTAAGGAATCAGCCTAAACTGTTAACTGTCTTGAGCAAGCTGAAAATAAAGAGATTATCGTGTTACAATGTAAGGAGCAGTTTGATTGAGGTAGGAATAGATTAACTGGATGCCATCTATATGACTGGAATTGTAGATACAAAGATAAATATAAAGAACTGCTTACTCTGTAGGAATTTAGAGTCCAGCACACATCATGGAACCAAACAAATAATTTCAACCAATGTAATAAGTGTTTGCAGGCAACTTGACATCCTAATAGGCTAGAAAATCAAAGGAAGAAGAGTATTTATGGTCACCTGGGCATTGACTCTGTTTTATCACAATGAAAAATGAGAAGGTGGCCATGCTATTGTTATGTTTCCTGATCACAAATGTTATAAACATTTTTGCAAACTGAAGCAAATGAATTG
>NW_007730575.1:22543-23383 GCF_000696425.1 Galeopterus variegatus
ATCATGGAACCAAACAAATAATTTCAACCAATGTAATAAGTGTTTGCAGGCAACTTGACATTCTAATAGGCTAGAAAATCAAAGGAAGAAGAGTATTTATGGTCACCTGGGCATTGACTCTGTTTTATCCCAATGAAAAATGAGAAGGTGGCCATGCTGTTGTTATGTTTCCTGATCACAAATGTTATAAACATTTTTGCAAACTGAAGCAAATGAATTGTCAGAGTAAGCACTTTTGAGATAGCAATGTAAACTCCAAGAAAATATAGACAATGGTGAGGCAATAATTGAGGTTTTTAGATTTGACAAGATCCTACCTTGTACAGTGTCACCAGCAGTGACTATCTAACTGGCCTAGAATAAGAGCATCTTAGGTGAGATCCTGCACAGTTAATTGTCCTGACAGTGCTCTCTGCTGAGGAGCAAAAATGTACACTCAGTACTTCACATATTCTCAAGTAACAGTTTACTTAAAAATAAGATAATTTGGATGACAAATCAATATCTCTGGTGAGCTAATTTNTCTGCTGAGGAGCAAAAATGTACACTCAGTACTTCACATATTCTCAAGTAACAGTTTACTTGAATTTGGATGACAAATCAATATCTCTGGTGAGCTAATTAGTCATCAATCAGTGGTAATCATGTGGGCATGGTTCCTAAGCTAATAACAGGGGTAGAAATGGTAGGGATTTTGATAACTTAACAGAATCTATCCTATTCCATTTCCCTTAATGGCCATTCTGAAACTTCTACAAAACCAAAATGTGGTTCATAAGTGGTTATTTCCCCTTTTCCTAAAGAATTTCAATAAGGACCAATAATTTACTGAGATCTTTA
>NW_007730575.1:24060-31109 GCF_000696425.1 Galeopterus variegatus
TGGGATCCGAACCCTCGGCGGGAGCGCTGCCGCGCTTCCCAAGCGGCACACTGTAGCAGTGTGCCACCGGGCCGGCCCCCCTCTCTACTTTTTGTTTATTGTCTTGTTTTGTTTTGTTTTGTTTCGTTTCATTTCCAAAGAGCTTCAACAGTGATCGGGCCAATTAAGAACCCTCGGTGACAGAGACAGGGCTTCTAATGGGTGAGTAGCCACAAAGAGGCTGACACTGTATCTGCCCCAACAAGCAACATTCAAAAAAGGGTGTTGTTGCCTTGGATCAACCGCAATTAATCTATAACCCCAGTGATGCAGCCGCTGACAAGCATTTATAAATACAGAAAGAAAAAAAAAAAAAAGAATGTAATTGGCTGTTAATTTTAAGGAGCTTGTTTTTGTTGCCTCATTCTATCTTAGCTAACTGGTCTTATGAATATTTGAAGATCTTAGCTCAAATTTATCAAATTATNGTGCATGTGTTGCACTCACACATACAGATTTACAAGCAGAAAACACAAAAACATCATCTTTAAAGAAGAATCACTCTGTGTTCATAAATTCATTAAGAATTTCCTTATTTAGAAAACAAAAAGCATTAAAATGTCATATGCATCCAGAAATGTTTTCAGGAAATTAACAACAGGATAATGTAAAGACCAGGCATAAAACAAAGGATAGAAAAGAGCCACATTTTATTTAATCTTTGGAAAGAAAGGAAAATACGCAAGATATTTTATTCACATGAAAGCCTGGTGTAATAAATTCAACATCAATTATGTATAATAAAACTCAAGTAAATGTAAACAGAAGGGGAAATTCTTAACCTGAAAAATGGAATATCAGAAAACCTACATCTAGCATCACACTGTCAAATATTGACGATATTTTCTTTAACGTCCGGAGGAAGACATTATCATTGACCACTCAAGTTCAGACAGCAGGTGAATCAAGACAAGATGCAGAATAAAAGAAAAGGGTCAAGAACTGTGGTGAGAAAAAGCATAGATTTCGTATATATACAAAAAGCCATAAGATTTTGAAAACAATTAAGACAGTTCAGCAAGGTTGCTGAACACTAAAGTCGATACTCAAATGCTTTTTTAAATAGAAAATGTGGGAAGAAAAAAGGAAGGGGAAAAGGAAGCAAAAATAGAAGAAGGAAGGAAGGAAGGAAAGAACTGTAAAGTACCTAGAAATAGATTTAATAAAAGATTGTCCAGGCGTTTATGGAGAAAAGTAGGAAATGGTGAAGGACTTAAAAGAAAATCTACATACATGAAGAGAGATACATGTGTTTACATTATCACGAGACTCAATTTCTTAACAATTGTAATTTGTCCGCAATGAATCCACAAAGTCAATGTAATTCTAGTCAAAATCTCAGCAGAATTTTTTATGGAATTTGATATACTGCTTTTAAAATATATATATTAGTTAAGAGCTAATTACAGGCAAGAAGAGAACATTGAAAAACGAGAAGCTAGGTTACTTACCCTGTCACGTGAAGGAACTTATTAAAAAGTAATAGTAATATTAGCATGCACAATTTTCCCAATAGATCAATAGAATAAAATATAGAGTGAATAAACAAATACATGTATATATTAAAATGTGATATATCTGTGATATCACAAATCAGTGTAAAGTAAATAGACGAATAAATAATAATCTTAGGAAGTTTTTATGTTGTAGACATTACTAGTTCTTATGAACATCAAGTGTTTATCTCTGCCTAGGGTGACTGAAGATTTACTTCCAAGTTGTCTGAAGTTTGAAGCCATGTGCATAGTTATAGCCAATGAGCTACGAACTGAAGTGATGTGAAGAGTGAGTGTGAGATTTCTTTTGTTTCTCTTCGCCTGCAGTACTAATGGAGGAGGCAGAATGTTCTAGATGCTAGAGCCACAGAATGGCAGAGTTAATGCAGCCTGAGTCTTCCAGCTACTTGTGGAACAGGGCTCCACTGCACAATGTTGAACACATAAGTAAAAAGTAAACTTGTATTGTCACTGAAAATTGGGGGATAATCTGTTGCTGTTATAAAACTAGCTTATACTGTTCGACACAATTATTAATATAAAAAGCAAGGTAGACCCTATCTCAGACCATATAGAAAATAGTTCGAAGTGGATTCAAATCTTAAGTATACAACAGTAAAATATAAATAAAAATTAGAAGATAAACAAGAATATCTTTATAACCTCACAGCATAGAAGGATTTGTTAAATGATATATATGAAAAAGGAAGAAATTGATAAATTTGGCAACATTAATATTAAACATGTCTTTACAACAAAATATACCATGAATTAAATGCATTCACATGCATACACACACATACTCTCCATTAATTAATTAATAAGAAAAAACAACCCAGTAGAAATAACTGATCAAGGATATAAACAAGAAAGTCAGAGAAGATGAAAGAAAAATGAATATTTAAAAAATTCACTAACAGGTAAATAAATGCAAGTTAAGCCAGTAATGAAATACTCTCTCATAGCAATCAGATCAGCCAAAATTAAGATGTCCAACATTTTGAAGTATTTTTGAAGAATTGGAGCAACAGAAAATACAATTAAACAATTGTATATCAAATGTAACCATTTTAGAGTGCAATATTGAAATATTTAATAATTAGAACATATGAATAAACCTTAAAAGATTACCCTCCTATATGTATACATCTTAGAGATACTTCATATTTACACAAAGAGATATGTATAAAAAAATATTTACTACACTATTATTTGTATGAAAGAAAAGTAAGAAACACCTTAAAGTCATCCTTTAATCCTCTCTCTCATTTTCTAGTCCATCCTGATCCTGGGTAGTTCTAACTTCCAAATCTGACATTTTATCCCCACTTCCTCTCCACCCAGTGCCATCCAAGTGCCAATTAATCTTCATCTAAATGTTTGCAATCCCTCTATAGGGTCCTCTCCTCTCAGTAGTCACTTAAAAATATATGTCAGATAATGTTCTTGTGTGCAAAACCCTCCAAAGACTTCCCAGTCTTTCTCTGAGTAAATTCTATACTCCTAACTATAGTCTACATGGCTCTAGTTAAACTCACTTCTCCAATATCTCACTGGCCTCAGCCCCTACGCCTTTACTACCACTATGCTCCAGCTACACACACATTGCCTTTCCTCATACATATATATCTGCGTGTCTTATTAACAATTGCCACCATATTTCTCAGAGTGGCCTTTTCATACTGATTCTACATAAAATGGCCAACACATTACACCTTTTAAGCTGCTTTATTTTTCTCCATAGCACTAATAATCTTCTGATATTTTTTATATTTGTTGCTTTCTTTTCTGTGCTGCCCCACTAGATTGCAAGCCTCATGTGCACAAGAACACTGTATGTTTTATTGGCTAGTCCAGAATAGTGCATGGGATATAATCAGTGCTTGATCAATATGTGTTTAGTAATTGAATAAAAGGGTATACTTCACTGCATATAAATATAAACATAGAGCCTGAAAGAAGGATAAAGGAGGAATTCCAATGAGGATCTCCAATAGGACACTTTTATTGACTAGTTCTTTATAATTTAGAATCTGAGTTCGAAGGAACCTCATGGGCAAGAGTGTTAGCCTCGGGTTAGCGCAAAGGTGGCTAGCCTAGTTGATGGTTCCAGCTGGCGAGGGCATGGCGGATAAATTTCTAAGAGGAAGAAAATGAAAGGCCAAAATCAAAAAGATGAGGTATATACAAGTATTTTCAAACAACAACAACAAAAAAATACAAAAGAAATACTGAATCCAGAATTTGGTGTCAGGAGTTTGACTACTATGAAAATTANGTGAGAAAAAGCATAGATTTCGTATATATACAAAAAGCCATAAGATTTTGAAAACAATTAAATTAAGACAGTTCAGCAAGGTTGCTGAACACTAAAGTCGATACTCAAATGCTTTTTAAAATAGAAAATGTGGGAAGAAAAAAGGAAGGGAAAAAGGAAGCAAAAATAGAAGAAGGAAGGAAGGAAGGAAAGAACTGTAAAGTACCTAGAAATAGATTTAATAAAAGATTGTCCAGGCGTTTATGGAGAAAAGTAGGAAATGGTGAAGGATTTAAAAGAAAATCTACATACATGAAGAGAGATACATGTGTTTACATTATCACGAGACTCAATTTCTTAACAATTGTAATTTGTCCGCAATGAATCCACAAAGTCAATGTAATTCTAGTCAAAATCTCAGCAGAATTTTTTATGGAATTTGATATACTGCTTTTAAAATATATATATTAGTTAAGAGCTAATTACAGGCAAGAAGAGAACATTGAAAAACGAGAAGCTAGGTTACTTACCCTGTCACGTGAAGGAACTTATTAAAAAGTAATAGTAATATTAGCATGCACAATTTTCCCAATAGATCAATAGAATAAAATATAGAGTGAATAAACAAATACATGTATATATTAAAATGTGATATATCTGTGATATCACAAATCAGTGTAAAGTAAATAGACGAATAAATAATAATCTTAGGAAGTTTTTATGTTGTAGACATTACTAGTTCTTATGAACATCAAGTGTTTATCTCTGCCTAGGGTGACTGAAGATTTACTTCCAAGTTGTCTGAAGTTTGAAGCCATGTGCATAGTTATAGCCAATGAGCTACGAACTGAAGTGATGTGAAGAGTGAGTGTGAGATTTCTTTTGTTTCTCTTCGCCTGCAGTACTAATGGAGGAGGCAGAATGTTCTAGATGCTAGAGCCACAGAATGGCAGAGTTAATGCAGCCTGAGTCTTCCAGCTACTTGTGGAACAGGGCTCCACTGCACAATGTTGAACACATAAGTAAAAAGTAAACTTGTATTGTCACTGAAAATTGGGGGATAATCTGTTGCTGTTATAAAACTAGCTTATACTGTTCGACACAATTATTAATATAAAAAGCAAGGTAGACCCTATCTCAGACCATATAGAAAATAGTTCGAAGTGGATTCAAATCTTAAGTATACAACAGTAAAATATAAATAAAAATTAGAAGATAAACAAGAATATCTTTATAACCTCACAGCATAGAAGGATTTGTTAAATGATATATATGAAAAAGGAAGAAATTGATAAATTTGGCAACATTAATATTAAACATGTCTTTACAACAAAATATACCATGAATTAAATGCATTCACATGCATACACACACATACTCTCCATTAATTAATTAATAAGAAAAAACAACCCAGTAGAAATAACTGATCAAGGATATAAACAAGAAAGTCAGAGAAGATGAAAGAAAAATGAATATTTAAAAAATTCACTAACAGGTAAATAAATGCAAGTTAAGCCAGTAATGAAATACTCTCTCATAGCAATCAGATCAGCCAAAATTAAGATGTCCAACATTTTGAAGTATTTTTGAAGAATTGGAGCAACAGAAAATACAATTAAACAATTGTATATCAAATGTAACCATTTTAGAGTGCAATATTGAAATATTTAATAATTAGAACATATGAATAAACCTTAAAAGATTACCCTCCTATATGTATACATCTTAGAGATACTTCATATTTACACAAAGAGATATGTATAAAAAAATATTTACTACACTATTATTTGTATGAAAGAAAAGTAAGAAACACCTTAAAGTCATCCTTTAATCCTCTCTCTCATTTTCTAGTCCATCCTGATCCTGGGTAGTTCTAACTTCCAAATCTGACATTTTATCCCCACTTCCTCTCCACCCAGTGCCATCCAAGTGCCAATTAATCTTCATCTAAATGTTTGCAATCCCTCTATAGGGTCCTCTCCTCTCAGTAGTCACTTAAAAATATATGTCAGATAATGTTCTTGTGTGCAAAACCCTCCAAAGACTTCCCAGTCTTTCTCTGAGTAAATTCTATACTCCTAACTATAGTCTACATGGCTCTAGTTAAACTCACTTCTCCAATATCTCACTGGCCTCAGCCCCTACGCCTTTACTACCACTATGCTCCAGCTGCACACACATCGCCTTTCCTCATCCATATATATCTGCGTGTCTTATTAACAATTGCCACCATATTTCTCAGAGTGGCCTTTTCATACTGATTCTACATAAAATGGCCAACACATTACACCTTTTAAGCTGCTTTATTTTTCTCCATAGCACTAATAATCTTCTGATATTTTTTATATTTGTTGCTTTCTTTTCTGTGCTGCCCCACTAGATTGCAAGCCTCATGTGCACAAGAACACTGTATGTTTTATTGGCTAGTCCAGAATAGTGCATGGGATATAATCAGTGCTTGATCAATATGTGTTTAGTAATTGAATAAAAGGGTATACTTCACTGCATATAAATATAAACATAGAGCCTGAAAGAAGGATAAAGGAGGAATTCCAATGAGGATCTCCAATAGGACACTTTTATTGACTAGTTCTTTATAATTTAGAATCTGAGTTCGAAGGAACCTCATGGGCAAGAGTGTTAGCCTCGGGTTAGCGCAAAGGTGGCTAGCCTAGTTGATGGTTCCAGCTGGCGAGGGCATGGCGGATAAATTTCTAAGAGGAAGAAAATGAAAGGCCAAAATCAAAAAGATGAGGTATATACAAGTATTTTCAAACAACAACAACAAAAAAGTTGATGGTTCCAGCTGGCGAGGGCATGGCGGATAAATTTCTAAGAGGAAGAAAATGAAAGCCCTAAATCAAAAAGATGAGGTATATACAAGTATTTTCAAATAACAACAACAAAATAATACAAAAGAAATACTGAATCCAGAATTTGGTGTCAGGAGTTTGACTACTATGAAAATTAATATACCTGCCAGCATGTTGCCAATTAATGAAGAAGTTTAAATCCACAGGCATAAAACAGGCATTTGATGTTAAAGTTTGTGGTCAAGAGCTAGAATTGGAGGTACATGAAGCAGAGAGCTTAAAGATTAAAGCTGGAGCTCTCCCACCACAAAACAGCAACATGTGCATGGGAGCTCTTGGCTATTGATTTAAGGTTTTAAGAGGTATAAGTACATTCTGCAGTTGAGAAAAAGAAATTACATATCCAGTTTGTGCACTCCCATTTTGAACCCTTTTTTTTTTTTT
>NW_007730575.1:31910-33858 GCF_000696425.1 Galeopterus variegatus
CAGTTGAGAAAAAGAAATTACATATCCAGTTTGTGCACTCCCATTTTGAACCCTTTTTTTTTTTTTGAGTCACTATTCTTTCATTCTAATTGTTTATCATTTTAGTATCTAATGCCATCATTTTCAACTGTGGTTATGCATCAGAATCACCTATGCAGTTTTCTGAAAATACAAACAGTAAGGACAGTCACCTGGAGAATTTTCTAACAGTACATTTGGGGTGGACCACACGCATATGTTTGGTTGCTATATTTGTGTTTTAGTTCTAGGGTCAATTCAATGGTCAATCAAGTTTGAATTTATGCAAATTACAAGCCCACTCAATGGTCTCTGACCTAAGGTCCCATTCAAAATATGTGGTTATTTCCATATGCTTTTTTCTTTTTTTTATTATGTTTGTGTTTTCTAAATGTTTCTTGAGGAACATATGCAACTTTTACAACATTATAAAACAAATGTTATTTTAATAAAAATACATGGGTTTGGAATATTTTTACCTTATTCTGTTTCATTTGTATCCAAAACAAGAGAAATTGATACAGGAGGTACTCAATTTCCCTGGGTTCAGGTTTCAGGACATGCCTCTGGGTTTCCAGCCACTCCCTGAGGTCTCAGGCTCCCTCTTCTGGGCTGTCCCCTGGAGGAAAGTTACTGTTGTCAGTTAGACTTATTTTCAGCACCATCACGGAAAATGAGACCACATGTGGCTGGTTTACGTATCTACAGAGCACAGAATATCCTTGAATATGCCTGGTGCATGTGATGGGATTTGACTAATGAACATGCTCCAGGAAGAGACCAGCTGAGCATGTGCAAGAGGAAATGTTATGTAACTGGGAACCACCCCCTTAATAGAATATTGATTAGCTAGAGAAACTATAAAAGCCAAATCCCAGCCAAAGGTGGGTGTTGTTGCTCACTTTCCTGGAGGTGACCCGAACTTGGCTGGCTGAGGCGTGTAGTCTTCACTTTGTATCAAACTTACGTTCAGCAAGCAGCTGCTCATTCTCTTGAGCCAGCCTGTGATTACACTGGATCTGCTTGGGTAGTCCAGAATAAATTCTCTATTTTAAATTCAACCAACTAGTAACTTTAATTATATCACAGGTCCCTCTGCCCTGTGAGACAACATATTCACAATTGTGGTGTTTTATCATACTCACATTCACAAGAATTAGGGTGTGTAATCTTCCTGGGGGTCATAATTTATCTTCTACACCAGCACTGAGAGATCTAAGCCCCCAATCACCACAATATTCTCAAACTCTGGCTGCTACAGTTGTCAGTTTATCATCAAAATTGGGCAGGAAAGTACCAGGAAGCACTCTGGCAATACTATGTGTACCACACATGTATTTCTTGGTCTCATAGTGTGATAATAGCACACAATATGGACAGAGTTAATTAATCTCTGCTGGGATGGTGACTCACTTCCTTGCTTGCTGGTCTCCTGGCATAAATAGTCTAAAGTGACTGGAAGATAGCCAGAGCCTAGAGTGTAATGAGACACCGGCTATGTCCCCTTGTAGATGCATTCTCCCTCTGGGAAACAGGGACTTTATAGAGAGGCTCATCNTATGTCCCCTTGTAGATGCATTCTCCCTCTGGGAAACAGGGACTTTATAGAGAGGCTCATCCCAGAGTTGCAGATTTGGGAAACTCAGATTTCCCAGTAGGCCACTAGAAGCAATGGTAAGCAAAATCACTTCTACTTTCACCCTTAGTTCCAGACTCATGTGTTCTGCCTGCTGGAGCACTACATCATAAAGTAGTCTTTAGAGATGCACATTGAATCTCAGAGAATGGCAACACATCCTTGGATGTAGTCATTTCCAAACTGGCCCCTCAACTAAACCTTCATACAACCATCCCACTATAATATGAGGGAGCAGATTTGCGAGGTATGGTATCTAATAGTACACACTGCCCTACTTCCTTTCATCTAAAA
>NW_007730575.1:34449-36095 GCF_000696425.1 Galeopterus variegatus
GAGGGGTCACACTCTGTTCCCCTACATAAACCACTCATTGACTTCCAGCTACTCCTAAAAATGGAATTCACCTTGAGTGAGGCTACTTCCTTTTGCTAAGGGCAATTTCCATAGAGATCCAACTATGAGCTATCAGCAGCCAACTCTCCCCATTGCTGAGAAATAAGATCCTTAGTCTGGAATGGGGATCTGGGCAGCAAACCACAGTATCCACTACACCTATAAATTAGGGGAAAGAAAAATTTTTGAGGTTTAGGAAATCTGAAAATGTTTGTATTTATTTTGTGTAATTATTTTCACTTTTCACTGTATTATTTTGGTGTCATGTAGATTCATCTACAATAGAGTTTGGCAAACTTTTTGTAAAGGAAGAGATAGTAAATATTTTAGGCTCTGTGGGCCCCATACACTTTCTGCTGCTGCTGCTGCTGCTGCTGCTGCTGCTGCTTCTTCATTACAGCCCTTAATAATACATTTAATACATTCTTAGCTTTCAGACCACACACACAACCAAATTTGGCACTCAGGCCATAGCTTGCTAATGCTGATTTACATAGATGTTAAAACCCAGCAATTATTCCTCATTTTTGTCCCACTTCCTTGCATAGCATTCTCCAATAATAATAAGATAATGATCAACTAATATTTGTTGTGACTTTATGAACCAAAAAAAATATATAATGTATTAATTCATTTAATATGCACAACTCTCTAAGGTGAGTAGTATTATTGTCCCCATTTATACATAAGAAAACTGAGGCACAGAAGAGGGAAGTAAGAAAACCAGGATTTCAGTCTATGCAGTCTTATTCCCAAAGCCCACATTCATAACCAGTATGTACATCCTATATCTTTCCATTGTTAGAGAGTGAAGACCAAGCTTCTTAACACAATCTTTGAGACTTTTAATAATGTAGAACCATTGGCTTTTAGGAAAGCTGTTCCATCCTCAAGATGCTGCTCTAGCATCCTTTCTTTACTGTTCCTCCTCTTTCTTCACTTATCCAAATTCTCACTTCCGCCATTATTGATTCTTATTTATATATTAAGACTCAGCACATCCTCACCTTTTCTGGCAGATCTTCCTGACATTTCTACCCTATATAAGAATACTTCCCTCTGCTCCTACTTACTTGTTGGACATTTCTCTCTTAACACATTTAATATTATTTTGTGAGTTTTCACGTCAACATCTGCCTCCCTTTCTAGTTTAGGTTTTTCAGACTGCAGTTTGCACCCGTTAGTGTGCTGTGAAATTAATTTAGTAGGTTACAAAAATCATTTTTTTNTGATGGGAATCCATGTTCTTGGGCCCATGCATGGCCTTAATTTTCCCAATGCTTTCAAACACTTTATGTATTGCACCAACTAATGCATTTCCTTCACAGCTATTCCATCCTAGTTCAAAAGGCAGGAAAATTTTAACAGTGGTACTGCTATAGCAAGCCAAGAACTATCAGTACACTGTCATTGACATTATCACCATTGCCAGCGGTGGGCTACGTAAACCAGCTTCAAAATCCCATTTCAGATTCTGCTTTCTTGAACCACTACTGACACCTACAGTCTTATTGTGAGTTAACAAGTAAACAGATTCTTATATGAGATTAACCGGTAGGAAATTCTTAGGGTAGCACTTTCAGAAA
>NW_007730575.1:37861-41064 GCF_000696425.1 Galeopterus variegatus
TGAGTTTTCACGTCAACATCTGCCTCCCTTTCTAGTTTAGGTTTTTCAGACTGCAGTTTGCATCCATTAGTGTGCTGTGAAATTAATTTAGTAGGTTACAAAAATCATTTTTTTTAAACAAACTGTAATAGAATATATGGCATAGTATGGGTGAATATATTTCTATAAAACGTTTGTTTCAGTTCTGTGTGTGTGTATTTTAGGCCTGGAATTAGTTTCCAACTATTAAATCGCCATGATTTTTAAGCACATATCAACCTAAGCCAACAAAGATTGAAAAATCTGATGATTGAACCTAATGTGATTATTCCTAATCATTTTTGTAAAGTTCCAGTTGTTTGTTTTCAATTATAATTCCCAGTAATTTCTTGCAAAAAAAATACTGGCACACATTGTACTTTGGTGAGCATTTTATGCAATTAAAAATTAGGTAATTTCTCCGGATATCTTAAGTTGCTTGAAAATACCATGAAGTACTGGCAAAAACCTGGCAATCCTGTATCATGTACCCTGATTTACTATTATAATCTATATTAGTCTGTTTCTGTTGCTTATAATAAAATACACTCAACTGGGTACTTTATAAGAAAAAAAAAATTTATTTGCATCCAGTTTCTGAAGCTGAGAAGTCTAAAGTCCAAGGAACACAGCTGGTGGTGGTGACAGTGACCCAAGAGTCTCACATTGCAAGATGGTGGAAACAGAGAGAGACTAACCCCTCACATGCTCTCGTTTTAAGCCCTTGGAACTATGCCCATGACCACCATTATTAATCTGTTCACTATGGCATGGTCCTACAATTTAATCACCTCTTTAAGGCCCCACCTTTCAATGACCATAATAGGATTTCACACCCATCCAACAGTCACAGTGGGGGCCAAATTTCTAATACTTAAAACTTGGGGAAAACAACTCAAGCTTCAATGAGTTTGGGCAGGGGGACATTCAGTCCACAGCATAACCCAAATGTAACCAACTGTTTCCCATCTCCTTTGATCACAGAAAGAAGAAAATTAAGCCACTACATATGAGACTATGTTCATTGTAAAATACCAGTATAAAATATTATTTGGTATGGAAAGTGGAAGTTCCTTTTCTGGAAAGCTTTAAGAAAAGGTGATGCCAAAACTTTCTGATCATTTATGTTGTTATCACCCAAAATCTTTATGAGAATTGGATCTCAAAGGACTCCCAAATAATCACACTTATGTTCAGTATATCCTGTATTCCTAAAAATCTGTAGGGTTTTACTAAATTTCTGAGAGACATCTTTGGACAATAATGTAATTACTCACTTTGGTTAATATCACTAAGTTTTTTAAGAATCCCCTATTAACTGATGCTATTTATTATTGTACTTAAAATTTATTAGTCATGTCTGTGGCCTTTGAGAAAAAAGAAGAAAAGCACCTAAACTTAAACAAAACCTGCCAACTTTCTACATTCTTTTTCCTGATACAGTGTCAAATTTGACCTGCAATGTTGAGTTTAATAAGTTTTGTTTTGCAGTTTTTAAGGAAAAATTTCTGACATTTTGTTTAAAAAATAAAGAAAAAAACAGATTTTTAGTTATGTAATTGTAAAATAGTGCTTTTACTCAGTTCAGCACAGGGGGAAGTATAAGTCATTAATAATCACTATTTGGAAGTGTGTGTTAGAGTCACCTAGAATTTGAGATAGCTGTCATGGCAGTAGCCCATTTTGATCATATTTTTAAAATTCTTGTTCACTTGTACAATAATATTTATTTTTCCCTAATGAGAATAAGTATATTCACATAGTAGAGATCTGGAAGATAATACTTCCTTTTCTGGATTCACCAATACAACAGAAAGAAACTGGGCATATCAGTAACATCATGGTACTGAATTTTAAAATTAGAACATGACAACTGATTAATGACCTTTTAGAAACATATTAATTCAAACATCTTGTTTATATATAAGAGATTTCATGCTATTAAGGTCAAATAGCCAATTAAAAAAAACAAAAAAACAAAAAAACACATACACCAGGTAGACCAAAACATATCAGGGAATTCTCAATGTTTCATGTTAATTAATTAATTTACTCTTTTATTTATCATTCTATAAAAAGATATTACAGCATCTTCCCACCCATCCAGGGGGAAGTATAAGATTGGATTATAGATTGATTTTCTTTGCTGATTTATGTGTGTTTTTAAATTTTCACAAGGGTGTAAAAGTCTTTTGCTATTGTTTATTTCAAGTGGAAAATAGTCAGGCTATCGAGCTACAGAAAGATAGTTGATGTATTCTTAGAAAACCTAGCATTTCAGCAGAGGATCATCTATCCCAGTATTTGTACCTTCCCTCTGAGACACGTAAGATGGATGCATAATTTAACTCCAAATAGAAAGGAATACAAGGCCACACTTAATTCCTGGACCATAAATTCTAAATTCCACCTTTTTTTTTTTTTTTTCCTGAAGAGAGCATTTCTGAATGCAGATAATGCAAGTAAAATTATTAAAATATTAGCCTTTAGTTCACTCTATTTAAAAAATATATTTACCTGGGCTGGCCCGGTGGCGCACTGGAGAGTGCACCTCTTGGGAGCGTGGCAGCACTCCCGAGGGTTCAGATCCCATGTGGAGACCGGTTCCCACTCCCTGGCTGAGCGTGGTGCGGGCGCAACACCAAGGGTTGCAATCCCGTTGCCGGTCAGTAAAAAAAGACAAAAAGGAAAAAAAAAAATATATATATATATATATTTTTTTTTTTACCAAACTTTAATATTTTACTGTCATTTGTGATAAAATGCTTCAGACAGCTCACAACCAATCACAACACATTGATTTATTACTGATCACATGCAGCACATTTAGCTAAGTTCCTTGTGCAATTGTAAGAGGTAAAAAAAAAACTGTAAGATACATCTCCATTGCTCACATTAGAACTTAAATGTTGCTGTCTGATTCCAGTTTAAGTCATTTTATGCAAGTGTGGCTGAAGACTGAAACTTCCTTAAGCCTTCTGCTTGTAACTCTTACTTTGAAGGCTGATGAAATGATTCATTCAGGCTGCTGTACAAACTGAGTAACTGTTCACTGTGCCAAGATTGGGATGTGACACAATACCCTGTGCCAGGACATAGATCTTGGGCAGGAGAGGAAGAGCATCAGCACTTTGATATTGCCATTAAGAGACCCAGATTTATTCTTAAACCCTCCTTGTGCAGAA
>NW_007730575.1:41201-43428 GCF_000696425.1 Galeopterus variegatus
CAGCACTTTGATATTGCCATTAAGAGACCCAGATTTATTCTTAAACCCTCCTTGTGCAGAAAGACCAACAGTGAATCCATCATGTAGCCTGCAAGCAATCTTGAAGCGAGTAATTTCTCTGCATTTCAAACTGGAGTCTCATATACATCTTAAAGATAGCCAGGAAAAAAAATGTCAAAAATATGAACATGAGGATTTTATATGTGCAAGCAAGTAAAGTCATTAGCCTGGAAAGATGTTATTCTACCTAAGATGACCTTCCAACCAGATGATTTTCCTGACCTAGATTTTTCACTTTAATAGAGTCATTTTCATCCTATTTGTCTAAATGCTGATTTGATTTTCATTTATATGTGTCAGAAAATAAATCTGAAAACAATATGTGCTACATTTTAGATATCATCAATGAAATTGTAAGAAACTTCTGCTTCTGCCAGTAAAAAGCTCCTATTAACTCTTCTTAGAATGAAACTGCAGCATTACACAGGAAGCTTAAACATCCAAAGAACACCTTGAAAAAGACCAAGACTCTGGCCAAATAACTAGCTTTGGAATCTGGATTCAGGACTTAATTAAGGCCAGTTACTCTACTTACAACACCTAGAAGAGGAGCAGGTTCTTAGACAGTGCTGAGGGTCCAGCCAAAGAAACTGTGATCAGTCTGCTGGTTAACTGCAATGATAGGGATATGACAAGTTTAAGGGCCAGGAACCATATAGAAGGTAAAAACAGTAGGGAAGTAGAGTTGGGGGCAAAGCAAGGAGGGTTGTAGGCATTTGTAGGGTTGTAGGCACTTTTAATGAAAGTGAAAGATATTGAGTTAAAGACACGAATCAAGCTGACTTCAGGTTATGAGGAGGTCACATAAAAACTCTAAAGATATTATTAATATTTATCTTAGAATACACACTGACTTTATATATAAAATAAGATGTATGATTTAAAGCTTGTCCAAACGCTTACCTTCTTAACATCATCTAACTTCTTTAGCAGTCACATTCCTAGTACTTTCATGTGTCCTTGTTGTATTACAGATTCTCCTGCTCCTCCCATAACTCCTGACAGGGGCAGGGTGAACTCATATCCTGGATATAGCTGAAAAGTCCAGTAGTGCACACTTGATCCAAAATCAGGCAATGTAGTGTCTAATAAACAATCAGTAAAAGTATCCTTCTCAAGAAAAAATTAGATGTATCTCAACCGTACTCAATGATTGAAAGTTACTTAAGCTGAAAGGCTATGTACATTCTAAGATTTCCCTGTATCTGGTACATTTAGATGACCAAGGAGAAGTCAATCTTCCTGTGAAGAGAACGGAGCAGAAGTAAGAGATGGGGTCCTAGAAAGAGTGAGAGAATCATAGAAGTCTGTCTGCCTTGGTAACCCATAGCTTATCAGGCTCAGGTGTAATTTGTATGAGGCCTACCTACATATAACTTGTTCGGTGACGTCTCCATATCTTCACATCAAATCCTCTCTTCTTTATTTGTGTTAGCCAGGGTGGATTTTTATCACTTGCACCTATAAACACTTTGGCTGGAGAGCATAATTATTATCGCTACTACTTTCAGATGACCCTGAGTGGTCAAAGCAATCATCTAAAGGGAAAAATAACTTCAGGAAAAGAGCAGAGAAAGGAGATTAGAGAAGATACTAAGGATAATTTTTGCCAATATCAATGTTTTCATGAGAGTTCAGCCTTTATATTCTGAAATGTTCGTGCCTAAGCATATGCACATTTCCATTAAAACAGTATAAAATACCATAGACTCATCATATGACTTAAAATTACTATAGTTTTTGATGGGCTTAGAGTTAACTTCAGTCACAGCTTGTAATTGTTCAAAATGTTCTTGGAAAAGTGCAATTAAAAGATAATATGAATCTATTTCTTTTCTTTTATATTCCTTGTTCTATAAATTTACAATGACTATTCTATATTCTACTAAAAGGAAAAGCTGAAATATCTGTTTCTTTATGCCACAAAATAAATTCTAGCTGTGTTGTAAGAAAAGTTGAGCAAGTAAAATTAAAAAGGACAATTTCATTATTTTTATGATGTTGAAGGAAAGAAAATTAGATAATTTTGCTTCTGAGCCTTTAGGGGAAGGAAGTTCCAAAGGAAACACATGCTACTTAAAAAACAGAAAACAGATTTTCTATCAATGCTCCTTGACTGCAGTATGGAAGATCATGAATAAGAAAGAATAACCAGAAATTCTAGTTT
>NW_007730575.1:44130-44858 GCF_000696425.1 Galeopterus variegatus
TGCTCCTTGACTGCAGTATGGAAGATCATGAATAAGAAAGAATAACCAGAAATTCTAGTTTATTAAACAGGTATTTCCAAGTTCAACATAAAGGTAAGTCCTCTAGTAAAATGCATAATAACTGATATTTGAAAACTATTTAAGGCTTTCTTTTATAAAATGAACAATAAAGCATTCATGTTTTTTGAAGTTGCTCTATTTCTTTGTTTAATTATATATGTGTAGCATTTGTAACTAATGAGTCCCGTGGGCTTCCCCTTCACCATCAGTCAATGTCTAAGCCAAATTAGTTGGGGAATCCCTCACCTGCGTGGGTCCTAGTGCTTGCTGCTATAGGATCTCCAGGCACACCTGCCAGACAGAACCTAAACGAAAGCCTTTTTATTTTGGAAGATGTTGACTGAAAGACAGAGGGTAAAGTCCCATCTGCCTCTCTGATTGACCGAGGGCTGGGATTCATACAGGTAAATGTATCATGAAGACATGATGTAGAATCTTCAAGCGTGTTGTACAGCTGCTTCCTGACATTATCTATGAGACTAAGGTCTGGTCTGGTTTCCCTTCCATGATGCTGTCTTTGAAAGATGTATCGGGTGAGACAGAATAATAGGGTTTTCAAGCGTGATGGACAGCTGCTGTGATACAATCTTAGTTAATCATTAAGGGTATCTACAAAGGGAGAACAAAGTTAGTTCTATAGTGTATATGAGCTTTTTTTTTTTTTTTTT
>NW_007730575.1:45064-92828 GCF_000696425.1 Galeopterus variegatus
TTTTTTTTTTTTTTTTTGTACATTTACAGTGTTTTGTTTAAGGCTATGAAAGGCAGCTCTTTGATAACCTTTAAATTCTGTGATTGTCGTAATTTTAGTTTTATCAATGTAAGTTTAATTATTGTCTATTTTATCCAGTCCTCCAAATTTATCCATATATTGCCTTTAATTATCTTGGTATCTTTTGTTATGTTCTGTTTTTCCTTTCAGGTTTACTTTCTCCCTTTTTATGCCTTTGAGTAGGTTAGTCAGTGATATGTATATTTTAGTGCTTCATTAAAAATATTAGCTCTTAAATTTATGTATCAATTTTTTTCTGCTTTCTGAATCATCAATATTTTATTACTTTCTCTTTTCCTTCCTTGCTTCGCTCCTTCCTTCCTTACTCATTGTAACAGGAATTTGAGAGCTGGAGCAGACTATTGTTTAGGGACACCTGGACTGGACACTGATTACCTCCCTGGCTCCCACTCCATATGGACAGGGCTTTTCTGCCACTACACATGTTGCAAGAATCAAGATAGCTTGATGTTTGTAAACATATCATCAAAGAGAAGTGAGTGAAAAAGTAAGTTGTAAAACTGCATGTATAGAAATATAGTAAGCTCTCATCTTTAGTAGATAACAATATATCCCAGAGAGTTGTGTGTTGAAATAGTGTTATTTCTATCTACATGGTGGAATAACAAATTACTCTATTTATATCTTTCTTGATGATCTCTATTTTCTGAATGCTCACAAGAAATACATATCACTACAGTAAATTGTTATTTTTAAGAAAAATGTAAGTGAAATTTTGATCAAGCAGAAATACCTCTGCCAAGTCCTTGTTTTTTCCTGATACTATTCCAAGTGCTAATAATAAGTTTTAAAAAAAATTTTTTGCTCAAAAAATAAATAAGTTAGATTTATAAGTCAAAGACACTTGAAAAGAAGTTTTAAAGTTTTTTGTTGTTTCTTTGTTTACTTTTTAAAGCAATCCGACAGTCTACTAGATAATAAATCACCATCTGGGAAAAGTATTACTTAATTATCATTATAATAGTCTCCAGTAAGAAAATAATCTGTTCTTTCTCATATACTTATCTTCCCACTATTTTTCCTTCACACTCTTCAGTGTGAAGAACTTATATAGTTGATCTTTTCAATCTCTATTTGTTTGTCTAATCCTTTGCAACGTTTTAAAGTGTACAGGAGATAAAACAGAAGTTGTCAAATTCCAAGAGCAGAATCATAGAATATTTATTACAGCTAGAAGGAAACTTACAGACCCTGTTACCCACCTCCTCATTTAGATATAGGGACACTGAGGACCAGAGAACAGAATGCTAGTTAGAGTCTACCATGCTAGTTACTGTCTTCTGCACAAGTTTGTTACAATCACTAGTTCTTATGAGCAGAAATAATGATTTATTATGAAATCCATATCCACAGATATTAGAAATGTAAATCAAATGCTAAGATCTTGTCAAGATGATTTTGGCATTGTCACCATTACATGGTGACCTTGCAATACAGAAAAAAAAAGATGCCAACAACATTCAGCAGCTGGAGGCTAAAGGGCATCACCGGGAGTGCAATGGACTCTGACATTAGACAGCAGATCTAATCATAACACCCCAGGGCAAGTGGGTAGCACTTTAGAGTTAATGTGAAGGTTTCCAAGCCTTTCACGCATTCATTCATGTTCACTGAGCACCTTTCCTGGGTGAAGTACCATGAGACACTAAGGAACTGTCAAAAGGTGAATCAGAAAGACAGGCCTCTGCCAGCATAGACTTTACTCTCTGATAGTGGGGTACAGCAACTGCATAAACCAGAAAACAAATGAACAAGTATTTAGAGAAAGCTGTTGTATTTTTCCATCATGGTTTAAGAAATGCCTTCTTTTAATTCATTTCAAACCAAAACTTCAGAAAGTCATGTTTATCATCATGTCCATTCTGTTTTCTATCAAAGAAATGCTTGTTGAAATTTCCCAACTAATTATCAATAGCCTCTGTCACTCAAGTATAGCTTTTCCATCTCCAATTGATGCCTAGAGCCAGGAAATTATAGAAATGGAATTGTTTGGTAAAGACTAAGCATGTTTTGTCTTTGAAAGCTTTTCCCAAGGAGTTTTGCCAGAACAAACAATTATTCTAAGAGTTAATGTGAATATTAACATTCAGACTATGAATAGCACTCTGCCTCTGTTCTTTGTTTGCCAGGATAAAGGATTGCCACAGCCCTCCCCACCCAATTCAGAAACAAAAAAAGAACAAAGACA
Source organism: Galeopterus variegatus (assembly GCF_000696425.1). Taxonomy (NCBI): domain Eukaryota; kingdom Metazoa; phylum Chordata; class Mammalia; order Dermoptera; family Cynocephalidae; genus Galeopterus; species Galeopterus variegatus. The sequence goes on from NW_007730575.1 coordinate 47,334, forward strand.
AAGAAGAAAGGATAAGCAATTTTATTACAAGTCTCAAGAAAGTGACTTTAGCTCCCTCAAGGCTACTGCTTATAACCTAGAAAATGGAATAAATAAAAATTTCAAAGAAGATATTTACAAACTCATCAATAATTCTTCAGATGTCCATTTTTGACCATATTATAAAATTTTGAATTGGTCCACACTAAGGTAAGTCTTAAATAGCATTAATAAAGTAATTTACAAGAAGGATGAATAAGTGCATTAAGTCCTCATCGAAATTAACTGACAGAAGCCCAGCCAAGAGCAAAATCCAATGTGCACCTGATCTTTTGTATCTAACAGTTTATAAGGCAGCATCTTTCAGTAAATGAAATTGGTAATTTCATCCTGAGGCTCATACAATAATAAAACTGTTTATACTGATTAACACACAAATGAATTACATCTCCATTTCAAAGCATCTGTTTGATATCTGAAATGTTTGCCTTACCTCATAAGCCCTAACCTCTTATCAACAAGCACAACCTCCTTTAGGTATGTTTCTTGCTGCTACTATTGATTACAGGAGCTACAAGTAATTCTTAGGGGAATAGCTAGCAAGTAGTAGGCACCCTTCACTTAAAATTTACTATGGTAATAAAGCCCTTAGGAAGAAAGCAATTTGAGAAAGTGTAACTTCCCTGTAAAAACGTAAACTGAATGGAAATTAAAAAAAAAAAAAATAGAGCATTCACCTCAGTATTTGCTAGCAAGACACTGAGATAAAATGGGATACATAGTTTATTTATTTATGTTAAAACAAAACAACAAAACCTAAGCATAAATCCAAGGAAGCAAAGAAAGAAGATAACAGATGTCCTGGATCCTAAGTGGAAAATTCCACTGAGATTTGGATTATGCCTTTCCATCTAGCTTTCATCAAAAATGTCAGAGGCTCCTTCAGACTATTAAATACTCCAATGCAGGCTATTAAATATTCTAATGCATGGTCTCCATTAAAATGGGATTAGTGTCTATTTGAAAGAAATTCATAGGATTGTGGAAGTGAGGAAGAGAGAAAGGAAGAGAAGTAATCCTATTTTTATATCTCATCCAAATATGACTATAACATCAGAAATCTGTTGGAAATTGTTATAAAAATGTAACTTTAATCTGCACTATTGTCTGTAGACTGCACAAAGTGTAATGTAGGGGGGCATAGAAAATTGTAGTAGAATTGTAGAAAAATATAACCTTAATATATGCAGTCTTATAACAAATGCTTAAGCAAAGCAGCTTCTAAAAGGGGCCATAAAAGCAGCTTCTAAGGGGCCATAACAAAGGTCAGGCCCGAGTACACTAAACATTATTAGCCCCCACCGGTTTCAGGAAATAACTAGTTCCTTATCTAAAGGCCATCTAGCCAGGCCCTGGGAAAGATAAACAATTGAGAAATGTGCTATGGGGTGCCAGCCTGCTAAAGCCCACCCATAAATCTAAAAGGCACCAGCTAAAGCCCACCTGAAAATCTAAAGGCGCCACAGATAACCAATAACTGATCCTATCACAAGAACTGTTCAAAAAAGAACTGTATAAAAGCTGCTTGTATTGTAAATTCGGGGTCGCTTATGTCTTGAATGCTGAGTGACCCCAGCTTGCTGGAAATAAAAACCTCCTGTGGATTGCATCAATCTCTGCCTCCTGGTCTTTGCGAGATGAGCCTTCCCAACAAATAAGATTCACACTTTTGGGCCAGTCTTACATTTTGGTGCATTGGCCAGGAAGCGGCTCTCTCCGGGAATTGGCTCTCTCCGGGACCAGAGGCTAGAGAATGGAGGATTGCTCGAGCGCAGGTACCGCTGTTGTCTCTGTCTGTCTGCTGTGTCTGTCTTTGAGTTTCCTCTGTTGTTTACTGTAATCTGGTTTTGCATTTCTTGGTGTCTCCAGGATGGAAACACCGATCTGGTTTTGGATTCTCTGAGGCTCCGAGGCAGAGCCATCTGTCTGTAGTGGTCAAGTGACGTGGCAGATGTGCCGGCACACCACAGCCACAGGAGTCCCATAGGACACTCCAGACTACTTTGTAGGAGACAAACAGGTTCGGCTCCATAGGAGATCTCTAAGAAAGAGACCCCTCCCAAGTTTTTCTGATAATCTGGTTGTAGCACTCGTGGCAGGAGTGCATCAGTGTTTTGTTTCTTGTCTGTCTGGTGTGTGTGTGTGTGTGACTGACGGGGGTCTGGGGTGACATGGAGCAAACTGTCTCAACTCCTTTGAGTCTGACTCTGAAACACTGGACTGATGTGAAATCCAGAGCTGATGATTTGTCTATGCCAATTAAAAGGAATAAATGGGTAATGCTTTGTTCTGAGGAGTGGCCAGATTTCCAACTTGGATGGCCAGCAGATGGTTCCTTTTCTCTGCCGCTGATCACAGCAGTAAAAAGAAAAATTTTTAATTCTGAACATCTCCCAGAACAGACATTTTATATTATTGTCTGGGAAGATTTAGTCACAGATCCTCCTTCCTGGATCTGTCCCTTTGTTCCCTTAACAGGTTCAATGGGTATATTTGCTCTCTGAGAAGTAAGAAAGAAACCTGAGATCCTGCCATCCACTGACCCGGACTGGCTTCTTTCTGACCCCCCTCCCTACCTCCCTTCTTTTCGATCACAGGCAGCCCGACAGTCTGCTCCACCACAGGAGGGCCCATCAGAGAATGAACTGGAGAGAGGGCCAGCTCAAGGGACATGCAGTAAACGGGTGGCCCCTTCAGATGCTGTCCCTGTCTTCCCCCTGTGGGCTTACGGCCCCCCTGATGAAGAAGGCAATCAGCCCTTGCAGTACTGGCCTGTTTCTTCCTCTGATCTTTACAATTGGAAATCTCAGAATCCCCCTTTCTCTGAAAACCCTCAAGGTCTCACTAACCTCGTAGAATCTCTCCTGTTTACTCATCAGCCCACCTGGGACGATTGCCAGCAGCTTTTACAGGTCCTGTTCACCACGGAGGAGAGGCAACGAATCCTCCTTGAAGCTCGAAAGAATGTGCCAGGGGCTGATGGGCGACCTACTCTCCTTCCTGACGTTATAGATGCAGGGTTCCCATTGATCAGACCAAACTGGGACTTCAACTCGACTGAAGGTAGGGAGCACCTAAAAGTCTATCGCCACGCTCTAATGGCAGGTCTCAGAGGGGCAGCAAAATGCCCCAGCAATCTGACTAAGGTGAGAGAGATAACCCAGGGGCCCGAGGAGTCTCCATCAGCATTTCTAGAAAGACGCATGGAGGCATTCCATCGCTTTACCCCATATGACCCTGGTAGTGGAGAGCATAAGGCTACAGTGACAGTTACCTTTATTGATCAGTCTAGCAGGGACATCAGAAAGAAGCTGCAAAAGCTCGAAGGGTTGCAAGATAAGTCATTAAGAGAATTAGTGCACGTGGCTGAAAAGGTTTATCATAACAGAGAGTCAGAGGAAGCTAAAGAAATTAAGAGAGAAAAGCGTCAAGAGAAAAACTTACACAGACTTCTGGCCGCTGTAGTTAGGGAAACCAGAGAGCCTAATAAGATGATGCCAAGCAATAAGAAGGGACCCCTGGCAAAGGATCAATGTGCTTACTGTAGGAAGAGAGGACATTGGGTATGGAATTGCCCTAAGAAGAAGAAAGAGCCTCAAGCCCCCAAAACCCTAACTTTGCAGGAAGACAGTGATTAACTCTTAAAGTGGAGGGGAAGCCTATTCAGTTCATGGTAGACACTGGAGCCAAAAATTCAGTACTGCTACAAGCAAATGGACCTCTTCTCGAGAAGAAGTCATGCGTACAAGGGGCTACAGGGTACAAACAGTACTCATGGACTACCCGAAGAACAGTGGACCTAGGCATGGGCCACGTAACCCACTCATTCATAGTCATTCCTGAGTGCCCCTACCCATTGCTGGGAAGAGATCCCCTCACCAAAATAGGTGCTCAAATTCATTTTGACCCCGAGGGACCTCGAGTGCTAAATCGGCAAGGGAAGCCTCTCCAGGTACTAACCCTTAGGTTAGAAGATGAATACCAATTGTTTGAAAAGCACAAGCAAGAAACTGGGCAGATGGACTGGTGGTTAGAAAACTACCCCCAGGCATGGGAAGAAACAGCCGGAATAGGGAAAGCTAAGAACCGGCCCCCCATCCATGTAGAACTAAAGGCTCAAGCTAGCCCTATAGCTGTCCGACAATACCCGATGTCCCAAGAAGCACATGAAGGCATTCAGCCCCACATTGCCCACTTGCTTCAGCTGGGAATCCTACAGAAGTGCCAATCAGTGTGGAACACGCCCTGGCTGCCAGTTCAGAAACCTGGGACTAATGACTATCAACCAGTCCAAGATCTCTGAGAGGTAAACAAATGCGTGGCTGATCTCCATGCCTCCATCCCTAATCTCTATAATCTTTTAAGTTCTTTACCTCCAGAGAGGACCTGGTATTCAGTACTGGATCTCAAAGATGCATTCTTCTCTTTGCCACTGACCGTGAAAAGTCAAGATTACTTTGCTTTCGAGTGGAAAGATCCTGAGAATGGCCTAGCGGGGCAACTCACCTGGACCCGCCTGCCTCAAAGATTCAAAAACTCGCCCACCATCTTTGATGAGGCCCTCCACCAGGACTTGGCCATGTTCCGGGCCTCTAACCCCCAGGTAACTCTGTTGCAGTATGTAGATGACCTCCTCCTGGCAGCGGCTGACGAAGAACAGTGTCTAGAAGGAACGAAGCATCTCCTCACAGAGCTGGGAGAACAAGGCTATTGAGCCTCTGCCAAAAAGGCCCAGATCTGCAAGCGACAGGTCAGTTACCTGGGGTACCTACTTAAAGATGGAAAAAGATGGTTGTCTGAGGCCAGGAAAGAGACAGTGTTTCACATCCCGCCGCCCTCTAACCCAAGGCAAGTCAGAGAATTTTTAGGTACTGCTGGGTTTTGCCGCCTGTGGATACCTGGCTTTGCTGAGATGGCAGCTCCATTCTATCCCCTCACTAAAGACAGTCGGCCCTTTAAGTGGGGAGAAAAAGAGCAACAGGCTTTTGATAACATTAAGATGGCCTTAATGTCTGCGCTGGCTCTGGGTCTCCCTGATGGAACTAAGCCTTTCCATCTATACGTGGCAGAAAATAAGGGAATTGCAAAAGGGGTCCTGACTCAAAGACTGGGGCCCTGGAAAAGACCGGTAGTGTACCTGTCTAAGAAATTCGACCCAGTAACCGCAGGGTGGCCAGCCTGCCTAAGGATTGTAGCGGCAGTTGCTGTCCTAGTAAAAGATGCTGACAAATTGACTATGGGGCAGAATTTAGTAATCTCAGCACCTCATGCTTTAGAGAGTGTTGTCCGCCAGCCCCCCGACCGCCGGCTCACAAATGCTCATATGACTCACTATCAGACTCCGTTACTGAATTCAGACCGGGTTACTTTTGCTCCGCCGGTGAGCTTGAATCCAGCCACACTGCTGCTGGACCCAGACCTCGACCCGCCTATCCATGATTGTCAACAAGTGCTTGCTGAAGTGCATGGATGGCAGAAAGACTTGTCGGATCAGCCCCTGACAGACGCCGAAGCCACCTGGTTTACAGATGGCAGCAGCTTCCTGGAAGAAGGAATAAGAAAGGCATGGGCCGCTATAGTTGGATGATAGCCAACACCTGATATGGGCTCAGGCCCTACCTGCAGGAACATCCACCCAAATGGCAGAACTCATCGCCCTCACAAAAGCCCTTGAGCTGGGAGAAGGCAAAAAGATCAACATCTGCACGGACAGCAGGTGTGCCTTTGCCACTGCCATGTGCACGGCGCTATCTATCAACAGCGGGGTCTGCTAACCTTGGGAGAAAAAGAAATCAAAAACAAGAAAGAGATCATAGCCCTGCTGGAAGCCCTTCACCGACCGCTAAAAGTGAGTATTATACACTGCCCAGGTCACCAGAAGGGGGATTCCCCCATTGCCAAGGGAAACAACTTGGCTGATTCTGAAGCAAGGACAGCAGCCAATAGGTCCACGCCCATTCTGTTAGTTGACATCCCTAAGCTAGAAAAGCCCAAATTTAAATACTCTGCTGAGGATGTAGCGGTGGTCTCAAGGGACTCTAATAACCACTTTGAACAGGAAAAGGGGCGCTGGTATGCAGCATCAGGCAAGCCTATCTTGCCACAAGAACAAGCACGCATCATGGTCAAACAGATGCATCAATGGACTCATCTGGGAGTAAACAAATTGGTCCAGACTGCCCTAAAATCAAAATATCATATCATAGGGCTAAAACAGTTAGCAGAACAGATAGTTAAAAGCTGTGTGCCCTGTCAAAAAGTAGATGTCTGTAAGAATACAGCGGGCCCTGGTAGAAGACTCAGAGGAGACAGACCAGGGATGTATTGGGAAGTAGACTTTACAGAAATTAAACCAGACAGATATGGTTACAAGTATCTCCTAGTTTTTATAGACACCTTCTTCGGATGGGTAGAAGCATTCCCAACCAAACAAGAAACAGCCACCGTCATGGTCAAGAAAATCCTAGAAGAAATCTTTCCACGTTTCGGGGTGCTCAGGGTAATCAGGTCTGATAATGGACCTGCCTTCGTTGCCAAGGTAAGCCAGGGAGTGGCCAGACAATTAGGGGTCGATTGGAAATTACATTGCATTTACAGACCCCAGAGTTCAGGACAGGTAGAAAGGAGGAACAGAACTCTAAAAGAGACTCTGACCAAATTAACCATAGAGACTGGCATAGACTGGGTTTTGCTCCTTCCCTTAGCCCTGTTCAGAGTTAGGAACACCCCCTCCTGGTTCAACCTGACCCCCTTTAAGATTCCCTATGGTGCTCCTGCCCCCTTGACTTTGCTGGGGGATGCTTTTGAACCCACTTGCCACAGTAACCGTGACTTATATGCCAGGTTGAAAGGACTCCAAGCCATACAGAAAGAAGTTTGGACACAGCTGGCAGCTGCTTATGAGCCTGGGACCCCTAAAGTTTCTCATCAGTTCCAGGTTGGGGACACAGTCTACGTCAGACGGCATTGTTCCCGGACCCTGGAGCCTCGCTGGAAAGGACCTTACTTAGTGCTCCTAACACCCCGACAGCTGTGAAGGTAGACGGGATCTCCGCTTGGGTCCACGCCTCGCACGTGAAACCTGCGCCACCAGAGGACCAAGGACAGAGGAGCACCACCTGGAGAGTCCAGAGTGCCAAAGAGCACCCCTTAAGACTGAAAATTGTTCAGACACCTTAACTGTGATAAGATGAAAACTCTCTTGTTTCTCTTATGTCTAGCCATTCTCTTCCGGGGCACAGGAGCTGACAGCCCACATGTTCCTAAAAATTTCACTTGGTATGTTATAAATGGGGTGGGAGATACGATCTGGAGTCAGTCCAAAGTAACTACAGGAGCCTGGTGGCCAGACTTATTTCCAGATGTGTGTAAACTGGCTCTAGGAGCCTCAGGCAACTGGGATCTAGAAGGATACTTTGACACTCGCAGGCCCCCTTTTATTCCCTCCCCCTGGGAGCGCCATGGGCTTGATCCATGGGGGGGTTGCTCTACAGCAACGTGAAGGAGCATGCTGAGTACCCTCACATTCTATGTGTGCCCTGGGTTCCACCGTAGCAGAGCACTAAACTATCGGTGTGGGAGCAAAGCAGAATTTTTCTGCAAAGACTGGGGCTGCGAGACAATGGGAGACACATATTGGCGTCCTTCGTCCTCCTGGGACTATATAAAGGTAACTGCTAATTATACCCACCCCTCCCCCCCTGCTGTAGGGTGGCCAGGCCGATCGGGAATCAACAACTTTTGGTGGACCCAAGTCCCTACCTGCAATGGGTGGTGTCACCCCCTCAGAGTGTCTTTCACAGAAGCAGGAAAAAAGGCTAGTGGATGGGACAAAGGATTTACATGGGGTTTAAGGTTTCATAAAGAAAGGTACGATGATGGGCTATTGTTCACTATCAAGCTTAAAGTAGAACTTCAGTACACCGCCGTGGGCCCAAATAAATATTTAGCTCCAGTGAAACCTCAAGTGGTCAGGCCAAAGATTACTTCAGCACCCCTGGGTACCCGACCAGAGTCCATAGCCCCCACTAAAAGGTCCAAAGCCAGGCCACAAAAGAAAAAGCCTGAGCCTCTCAAACCTGAACTTCAAGAACAATCTGGGCTATTCCGAATAATTTCTGAAGCCTTCAAGGTCTTGAATAATACCAACCCCAATGCTACTCGCTCCTGTTGGCTGTGCTATGACGTCACTCCCCCGTACTATGAAGGAATAGCCTTCAGAAATAGAATTAAAACAACAACAAATGTCTCTAAATGTCGTTGGCAGCAGCAGCAAGTTAAGCTCACTCTGTCAGCAGTTACAGAGCAAGGAACATGTGTGGGAAGAGTCCCCTCCTCACACAGCCAGCTGTGTAATCAAACACTTAACCTAACTAAGTGGCCGGATGACACTTATCTGTTGCCCCCCCAGGGAGGGTGGTGGGCGTGTGCTACCAGAATTACACCCTGTGTTAGCTCAACGGTCTTGAAAGAAACCCAGGATTTTTGTGTTTTAGTTCAGCTGCTGCCTCGGCTCATTTACCATCCCTACGAGGAGCTATTATCTCATTGGGATAAAAATAATGAAAACTATCAGACTAAAAGAGAGCCTTTAAGTATTACGCTCTCTGTCCTCCTAGGCCTGGGATTAGGAGCAGCTGGGGCAGTAACAGGAGCCTCAGCTCTAGTTATTCAGCATCAGAATTACCAAAGTTTGCAGGTAGCTATCGATGCTGATATTAAAGAAATAGAAAATTCTATTGCCAAGTTACAAGAGTCCCTCACTTCCCTCTCTGAGGTGGTCCTACAAAACAGAAGGGGACTAGACCTCTTGTTCCTTCAGCAGGGTGGGCTCTGTGCCGCGTTACGAGAAGAATGTTATTTTTTACATTGACCACTCAGGAGTTATTAAAGACTCCATGGCCAAAATTAGAGAAGTCTTGGCCAAAAGAAAAAGAGAACAAACACAAGGATGGTTTGAATCCTGGTTTAACTCCTCCCCTTGGCTCACAACTCTTGTGTCCAGCTTATTAGGACCGTTAATTATTTTAGTGATGATTTTAACTCTTGGTCCCTGCATTTTGAATCGTCTAGTGGCTTTCATTAAAGACCATGTTGGTACCGTCCAAATTATGATGCTAAGACAACAATACCGAGAACTAAATCAATAAGGGACAAGTATTTCATGATTGAAATACGCACCAGAGAAAAAGGGGGGAAATTGTTATAAAAATGTAACTTTAATCTGCACTATTGTCTGTAGACTGCACAAATTGTAATGTAGGGGGACATAGAAAATTGTAGTAGAATAGTAGAAAAATATAACCTTAATGTATGCAGTCTTGTAACAAATGCTTAAGCAAAGCAGCTTCTAAAAGGGGCCATAAAAGCGGCTTCTAAGGGGCCATAACAAAGGTCACACCCAAGCACACTAAACATTAATAGCCCCCACTGGTTCCAGGAAATAACTGGTTCCTTATCTAAAGGCCACCTAGCCAGGACCTGGGAAAGATAAACAATTGAGAAATGTGCTATGGGTTTCCTGCCTGCTAAAGCCCACCCGTAAATCTAAAAGGCACCAGCTAAAGCCCACCTGAAAATCTAAAGGCGCCACAGATAACCAACAATTGATCCTATCACATAATCTGTTCAAAAAAGAACTGTATAAAAGCTGCTTGTATTGTAAATTCGGGGTCGCTTATGTCTTGAATGCTGAGTGACCCCAGCTTGCTGGAAATAAAAACCTCCTGCAGATTGCATCAATCTCTGCCTCCTGGTCTTTGCGAGATGAGCCTTCCCAACAAATAAGATTCATGCTTTCAGGCCAGTCTTACAAATCCTGTGTAGGGAAGTTAGGAAACTACTTTTGTGACATATGAACATCATCATCACTGCCTAGTTTTTCATTATTCTTTAAGGGATTCTTGATTCAAGTACTTTAGATTTTAGCTCTTAGTTGATAGCCCCTTACTATAAGGGGAAGTTGATCAGGTTTAGCTTTATATGTATATGGTTAAATAAAATATATGAGAAAATCTTTTCAGAAACAAGCTGTATACAGGAATATACAGAAATGTGATAAAATAAATGGTTGACAAATATACCTTCTGCAATTGGTTTTCTAAAGAAGAAAAAGAAACATGAGAAACAGATCCAGAGACAGTGTCTTATCATCTATTTATTGAGTATGTGCATGCAACATACTAGGAGCTGGGGGTAAAAGTAATGAATAAGGCAAAGACATTTCCACCTGCATGCAAATTATATTCTAGACTGGTGGGTGGGGAACATATGATTAGTAAGTAGTGACAAATAAAGATGAGGGTACTATCTTTTTTTTTTTTTTTTTTTAAAGATGACCGGTAAGGGGATCTTAACCCTTGACTTGGTGTTGTCAGCACCACACTCACTCAGTGAGCTAACCGGCCATCCCTATATGGAATCCGAACCCGGGGCCTTGGTGTTATCAGCACCGCACTCTCCCGAGTGAGCCACGGGCCTGCCCGAGGGTACTATCTTTTGAGGGCTCACAATCAAGTTGGGGAGAAAGACATACAAATAAATAGTAACACCAATATAAGAAGCAGTAAAGAAAACACTGTAAATAGGGATGGTCAATATTTGGTCATTTATTACCTTGTCCTCATCTGATGAACAGATGGTTTCTATGAGGACTAGTCCAAGGCCAACAGAGTCACATTTTATCAGTGATGTTAGTTATGAATGAGAGCAGGAGGAGAAAATAAATGGAGAGGTGTCTCAAACCCTTAGAAAGTTGTGACACACTAGAAATCTCCCTAACAGTGCATAAGGGTTAAAAGCAATCTATTTTTATGGAGAGACATATATGTAGAAAATGCAACAAAAACAACAAAATCCTGCTGTTTGCACTATAGGAAAAGGCTTTAAACCTTGATTCCTTACCCAACCAGTTGTTCTTCTGTATTATTCTCCAGAATTAGTCCCAATAGTCAGGAAAGAGGGCCCTGCAGCCAGCACCAACTTCCCTATCCCGTACTTTGCCTGATCAGTGTGTATTGAGAACATTTCCAACCTCTGTTTTTATCAGTCCCACCACTTAGTCCATAAATATTTCTGCATTAGTCCATTTTCTGTTGCTTATAATTAAACACCTAAAACTGGATAATTTATAAAGAAATGAAATTTATTTCTTACTGTTTTGGAGGCTTGGACGTCCAAGGGCTAGAAAACATGTCTGGTAAGGATTGTCTTCTTGGTAGGACTCTTCTACAGAGTCCTATGGCAACACAGGGAGTCACATGGCAAGGATGGTATGAGAAAGAGAGTTAATGTGCTCCCTTGCTCTTCTTATAAAACCATCAGAGTCACTATCTGATAACCCATTAAACCATTAACTCATTGCTTTAAGAATGGATTAATATACTCACAAGGGCACAGTCCTCACGGTCCAATCACCTCTTAAAGACCCCACCTCTCAAATACCATAATCAGATTTCCCACCCTCTTAACACTGTTACAATGGGGCCAAGCTTTAATAAATTTGGAGGGGACATTCCATTCACAGCAATTTTCTTTGAAGCCCAAAAGTCTGACTCAATGTTCTTTCTTGGGTTTTAGAGTCTGAAGCCCTGAATGCATATTCAAATGTGTTATGTGGAATTTATGATATTTTAAGCCATTAATCACATGGTCATCATCCATAGCTTCTGTGATGATGTAACTAAGGGCAGTAATTTCCCACCGGATTATGCAAAATCCCAGGGATTCTGAGTATATGACTCAGAGGTCATGGAAGGAGGACAGGGAAAAGCAGGAGCGCCTCCTACTTTATGTGACACACAGCCTGATCTTCAGTATAAGACTTTTTGCTTTGAAAGAATTTTAACAGACACTAACGTAGGCCCTATAGAAGCATCTATATAGGAAAAGCACAACATAGTGTCAGTAACATAGTAGACACTTCATGTTATAAAGTTATTATTTTCAAAAGCAGTTTTCTGGCCCTGTCCCCAACCTCAAACTGACCCTGAAGCTTTCTTAAACAAGGACACATTTTGAGGTTATTCGTTTTTACTAGATAATAAGCTCCTTGGGTTGGATGTGCTATTTACATTTTGACATTCATTGTACTGAATTCATTTCTTTCACAGCTCCTTTCTGTTGCCTATAATGGCTGGTAAAGAGCTCTTTATGGTGTCACAGTCATACATCTGACTCTCCTTCAAGACCGTACCAGGTAGCAATAACATACAGAGCTGGAGAGAGAAAGGAAAGATGGCACCAATTTAGCTCCTGCCTTCTGAGTGCCCTAATCATTTCACTGGAATGTGAGAAATGATACAGAAAGACTCATCAGGAGCTCACTTCCTGGTACAATGGAAAACTAATATGATCACCAGGACAAAACAATTTTGGCCACAAATGAACCTTTTCTTCTTTGCCTTCTCCCACCCTGGCCATTTTTTGTGTGTATCATCCCACACAATTCCTATGTTTTCTTTTTTCTCCTTCCTTCACCCTTCTCTAATGTCCTTTGCCTTTTTTCTCCATTTGCCTTTTTGTCTACTTTTCTTCTCAATGATTAGTCCTAAATGTGTAGAAAAGGCATAAGCATCAAGTCACAAATCATGGATTCAAACCGGGTCTCATTATCTCATTATCAGCTGTGTGTTCATAAGGTACTTACTTAACTTCTCAAATTTTGCCTCTGCCTTCCTAAAATGAAGATAACAATAACTATATTATAGGTTATTGTGAAAATTAAATGATGATAATGCTTTTAAGTACCTTACTATTATTTGGGCTAGAGTAAATGTTCAGTGAATGGTATTTGTTATTATTTATTACTTTCATCATTAAGCATAACTTCGTGTGTTTCCCAAGCATTCTCTTTTCTTTCCCAAATTATACTTTTTGAAACTCCACTGTTTCTTACCACTTTGTATTCTCCAAATATGATGATAAAGTGAACAAAAGAAAAAACAAGAGGAGAAATAGGAGGAGGAGGAAAAAGAAGAGGAGGATGAGAACAAAAGAAGGGGGTGATGAGCATGGCAGCTGTAAAGAAGATAACTTTCATTCATTTTGTTCTCACTGTAGGTAGGAATGCTGGTCAGAACTCACTCCATCTTCATGGCTTTTGAGGCTCTGGCTTCTATAGTAACAATTTTTCCCCCCACACAAGTCAATTAGCAACTGAGGGAGGGACAGGAACAAAATGCTATGCTCATAAGATAATGGGAATGACACTGGCAACACCAAAGACAAGCAACAGGAGGCTGTGGAGCACCTGGGAATCTTGCACTTCTGCAGCCTGTCTTTTTTTGGCATAGCTTCACTTTTGTCTCTGAGTCATTTATAAGTCTCAACTCTCCCCCACCCCAAGATGCAGAGAAAACAGATGCATAGAACTCAGATGGATTGATACTCCAGCCAATCTTTATAAATAATCACTCATCAATATAATAATGATGATGATGATGATGATGATGATGATGATGATGATAAACTCCTAGTAAGCCATGCCATCTTTTTCTCAGGATACCTTTCAGTTTGGTGTGCATTATACTGTTAGCTCACACTTGGACACTATATCTTTACAATCCTTTTCACATTTAATCCTCAACAATTTTAGAATGTTTGATCTATTATTATCCTCAACCCTTTTCTTTGTTGAGAAATGAGAGTTTAATTAACTTGAGGATGTTTACATAGCTAGTGTGCTGGTTTGGGTTCCTTAATAAGTATATGCCAAGATGTAATTAGATGCTCAAGAGAATTTATTTGACAAAAAAAAAAAAAGCCTGTGAAGGATAGAGAATGAGGGATCAGGACTGGAGGAAATGGGGGAAGAAAAGTAAATTATTTAGTAGAAATCAGTCGAGGGGTTTCTCTGCTGGAAGAAATAATAGATTTAAGTAATTCCAGATAATTTAGTATCAAGAAAGGCTTAAAATCCTGCTGGAGCATAAAATTTCACATATAACCATGAATTTATTCTGGAGCAGTTCTAGCTGCGACATAGACTACACTGCTGAAGGAAAAGCTAAAGTGGTATTCCTAAACTGGGTCACCTCCTAATTCAACAATGAAGTGTCAGGGATGTAGAGGGGCAAAGAAGAGAATAAAAAGAATGGAGGTTTATGTGTGCAGAAAGAACACTAAAAGGAAGGTAGAACCCTTAGAAAAGTCTAATGATATTTTTTCAAAAATTCAGTGTTTTATTTTTCCCTTACAGAAAGAAGACAAATTATATTAGATATTAATTCTCTCATTTCAGGATTTGAGTGGTTTTGTTGCAATGAAACTCATAATGAGAGATTAATCCTAAATGAGTTTCAGGCCACAGGTGCTACACTTTGGAAAACTGGCATAGATTGACCCAAACCTCAACAAAGCTGATTTTTTTTCTCTACCTATTTGCTTTATATTTTATATAAAGTAAAATAAAACTCTAAAATAAAACTCGGTTATGTCTATAATTCATAGCATTGATGTTGTTCAAAATTTTAATGTTTGTCATATTGTGCCACTAGTGCTTTTGTGGGAGAAACACTACTCTAATAGCAAACTGGTACTGAGATTGGTGGTTGCTGCAGCAGGAGTAATAGGTACCGCAAGCCTTATGCATTCTGTTTATCTTCTTGGAAAAACAAGACACATACATTTAGAGTTGAGTGAATAATGCAATTTGAAATGTGTTAATGGTGCTAAATAAACAACTTTAACTCCTTGAGAGGACAGTTCAGGCTACAGTTACTGAAAAGAATCAGATATCTAACTAGACACTGCTGCCTGGAACTGTGTGAACTAAAAAAATATCAAAAGGGAGTTGGCTTTGTACTTAGAGATGTTTATTTTTCTGAACTAACAAAGGGATAGAAGACTTTTACACTACAAATTTAGTTTCTGTGAGGAAATAGCTATCACCTTATTAAAGAGATTTATGTTGTGCAAATTTAGAATGTATTTTATTATCATAAATCATATATCATAAATGGTTATTAATCATATCATAATACATAAAACATGTTATACATAATGAAACAGTTATTAACAATGCAGGATTCAAAAATAGAAAGATCCAGATTGAGATCAAACATTCAATATTTTTCTATCAGCCTTCTGAACTGCAACTTGAACTTTCTTATCTTAATTACCCCAACTTTAATATTGGCTAATGAAACATCACACCTCGTAGTGTGTGATGGTTAATTTTATGTGTGGTGTTTTTCTCATGATGTTCAACTACAGAGGTCTGGCACTAGTCAATCCCAACAAAAAGAGCCCAAAACAACAGATGAACAAATATATTTGACCATAATGGCTAAAGAAATATGCTGTAAGCACCAGAAAAGTGACAAAATCCTTGTGAAGTATGGAAGACGAGAGTGGCACAATAGAGAGCAGAGCAGGGTCTCTAGCTCTAGCTACTGCAGGAACCAGGTGACAATCAGGCAAGAGAAGGTAAGCTGGAAATGACCCCAGATGTTTCCATTACAACAACAAGTGCCAGTGATCCCCACCACGAGAGGATTCCCCAGTCTTTCTGGGATCCAGGCCCAGTCAGAAAGTAGCTGGGAGTCAGTGTTCCTGCACAGTCTCATAATGGAACCCCAACGAGAGGAAAACCCTTCTTGTGGTGAGTGGATGCAACACAGTGCTGTCTTGATGCTGAACTCGTGGCTGGAGTGCCCTCTATCCCAGACCTGGTGATAACTCCTCTTGTCTGGAGGCCCTGCCTATATTCTATCACATTCACATGAGTGTCAGCCCAGGCTGTCTGGTGCCTAGAACAAAGAGAAAGACTGAGATCCCAGTGTCTGAACCCATAAAGGACCACTGCCCCCCATCCCTGGCAAGCAGGCAGAACAGCTGAGCAGAAAATATAGGCACAACTTACCAAAACCTAAGGGGTACTGGAAAAGCAGTGCTAAGAGGGAATTTTATTACAATAAGTGCTTACATCAAAAGAATAGAAAGACTTCAAATAAACAACTTAACATTAAATCTCAAAGAACTAGGAAAACAAGAACAATCTAATCTCAAAACTACTACAAGGAAAGAAATAATTAAGATCAGAGCAGTACTAAATAAAATAGAGACCAAAAGAATGATACAAAAGATCAACAAAGCAAAAAATTGTTTTTTTGAGAAGATGAACAAAATAGACAAGCCATTGATTAACTAAAAAAAGAAAAGGTCCAAATAAAATAATCAGAAATTGAAAAGCAAACATTACAAGCAATACCACAGAAATACAAAGAATAAGTAGAGACTATTATGAACAACTACTTGCCAACACATTTGAAAACCTGAAGTAAACTGATAAATTTCTGGACACATACAAACTACCAAGACTGAATCAAGAAGACATATAAAACCTGAACATACAAAGAACAAACAACAAGACTGAAGCAGTAATCAGGAATCTTCCAACAAAGAAAAGCCCAGGACCAGATGGCTTTACAGATGAATTCTATCAAACCTTTAGAGAAGAATTGACACCACTTCTCTTCAAACTTTTCCCAAAGATTGAAACAGAAACCATTTTCCCAAACTCATTCTATGAGGCCAGCACCACCCTGATACCAAAACCAGATAAAGATATAAGCAAAAAAGAAAACTATAGGCCAATATCCTTGATGAATATAGATGCAAAAATCCTCAGCAAAATACTAGCAATCAGATTACAGCAACACATCAAAAAAATTATACACCATGATCAAATGGGATTCATCCCAGATATACAAGGTTGGCTCAACATATGCAAGTCAATAAATGTGATATACCACATCAACAAAACCAAGGACAAAAATCATGTGCTTATCTCAATGCAGAAAAGGCATTCAACAAAATTCAAGGGGCCGGCCTGTGGCTCACTCGGGAGAGTGCAGTGCTGATAACACCAAGGCCACGGGTTCGGATCCCATATAGGGATGGCCAGTTAGCTCACTGGGTGAGCATGGTGCTGACAACACCAAGTCAAGGGTTAACATCCCCTTACCGGTCATCTTTTGAAAAAAAAAATTCAATATGCCTTCATGATTAAGACTCTCAGCAAATTAGATATAGAAGGAAATTATCTCATCACAATAAAAGCCATATATGACAAACACACCGCCAACATCATTCTAATGGGGAAACCCTAAAAGCTTTTCCATTAGAGCAGTAAAAAGACAAGGATGCCCACCCTCACCATTCCCATTCAACACATTATTCAGAGTATTAGCCAGAGCAATCAGGCAAGAGAAAGAAAGAAAAAGCATCCAAATTGGAAAAGACCAATTGTTTGCCAATGACATAATCCTATATATAGAAAAACCTGAAAACTCTACCAAAATACTCTGAGAGCTGATAAACAAATTTGGTAGAGCTGCAGGATACAAAATAAATACACAAAAATCAGCAGCATTTTTAGACACTAGCAACAAACAAACAGAAAAGGAAATCAAGAAAGCAAACCCATTTAGAGTAGCTACCAAAAGAATAAAATATCTAGGAATTAATTCAACAAAGGGTTAGGTAATGACATAGAAACAGGCAAATGGATCATTGGAATAGAATAGAGAACCCAGAAATCAATCCATATACTTACAGCCAACTGATCTTTGAAAAAGGCACTAAGGACTTTCATTGGGGAAAGGATAGCTTCTTCAGCAAATGGTGCTGGGAAAATTGGATATCCATGAGTAGAAGAATGAAACTAGACCCATACATATCGCCATACACCAAAATCAATTCAAAAATGGATGCAAGACTTCAATATAATACTTGAAATTATAAAACTCCTAAAAGAAAACATAGAACTGGGAAAAGACTTTATAAGACTTCAGATATATGGGCAACAAAAGGTAAAATAAACAAATGGGATTATATCAAACTAAAAAGCTTCTGTGCAGCCAAAGAAACAATCAATGGAGTGAAAAGACAACCTCCAGAATGACAGAAAATTTTTGCAAACTATATACCTAACAAGGGAATATCCACAATATACAAAAAACTCAAATAACAGTAGAAAAACAAATTCTCCAACTTAAAAATGGTCATGGGAGCTGAATAGACATTTCTGAAAATAAGACATAAAAATGGCCAAAAAGTATATGAAAAAATGCTCAACATCACTAATCATCAGGAAAATGCAAATCAAAACCACAGTAAGATATCATTTCACCCCAGTTAGAATGGCTATTATCAAAAAGACAGAGAATAACAAATTCCGGCAAGGATGTGAAGAAAGGGGAACACTTCTACACTGCTGGTGGGACTGTAAATTAGCATAGCCATTAGGAAAAACAGTATGGAGGTTTCTCAAACAACTACAGATGGAACTACCATATGATTCAGCAATCCCGCTACTGAGTATATACCCAGGACTGGAAATCATCATGTTGAAGGGATACCTGCACTCCCATGTTTATCACAACTGTATTTACAATAGCCGAGATACAGAAACAAGCTAAATATCCATTGATGGATGACCAGATAAGGAAAATTTGATATATATATATAGAATGGAATACTACTCATCCATAAAAAAGAATGAAATTTTGGCATTTGCAGCCACATGGATGAGCCTGGAGAAAGTTTATGTTAAGTGAAATAAGCCAGGCAACAAAAGAGAAATACAGCATGTCATTTCCCATAAGTGTGAGCTAAGAAAAGAAAGAAAGAAAGAAAGAGAGAAAGATCACAATAATTCCTTGAACTTTTATAAGTTGAGAACAGCTGTGGTTACTAAAAGTGGGAAAGAGAGAGGGGGAGGGGGATCAGTGAAAAATTGGTTAATGGACACAAAGAATGATTGCGTTTTTAATGAACAAGCTAATTATCCTTATTTGATCATCACACATTGTGCACAGGTATTGATATTCAACTTTGTACCCCACAAATATGTTTAATCAATTATTTTTCAATTAAAAAAAATGTTATGTGTCAACTTGGCTAGGACATGGTGCCCAGATATTTGGTAAAGCATTATCTAGATGTTTCTGTGAAGGAATTTTTTAGATAAGATTAACATTTAAATCAAAGTTAGAGTAAAGCAGATTGTACTGCTTTTTTTTTCAATGTGGGTAGGCCTCATCGAATCAGTTGAAAGCCTTAATAAGAAAGGAAGAAGAGGCAGTTCTTCTAGCGATCTATTTCTGGACTCAAACTGTAACTCTTCTCTGAGTCCCCACCCTGCTGGCCTACCCTGCAGATAAATTTTGGACTTGCCAAGCCTTCCCAATCCCTTAAAATAAGTTCCTTAAAATAAATTTCTCTCTCTCTCTCTCTCTCTCTCTCTCTCATCTGTATATATACACACATCCTATCGGTACATTTCTCTGGAGAACCCTGATGATACACAAAGTTACTGTGAGGATTTAATAAAATGATGTACGAAAAGTGGCCAGCACAATGGAAAGCCATCAATAAGTGCTACATACCATTTTAGTTGTAATTAATATTTAGACTTTACTATTTTCTGGTGCAAATAACATAGTGTTATCTTGCAAGCTGGTTTGGAGATAGGGTTGGGGGAGTGAAAAACCTGTAGAATTGATTGAGCTCTTACTACGCACTGCAGCCTTTACTGGGTACCATCATCCAGATTATGTATTTTATTCCCGTCTTTAACCCTGTTGCAGATACTATTATTGTGCTATGGAAGAAACTGAGGTTGAGAAAGATTAAGCATCAAATTTAGAGTAAACAGAGGTACCTATTAATAAATCTAAGCTGCTAAATTCAGTCTTTCATACCCTACTCTTTTAAATTGTGCACTACAGTTCTTCGAAGTAAGACATAGTTGAGCAAAATTCATGTCAAAAAATATAATGGATTAACTTCTCCTTTATTGTGTAATATGACTTTGAATTTAGCCTCGAAAAGACTTTGGAGCAACATCAGAGGCACTCACAAAGCCATAAGGAACAAAGCTGCCCATCCCACCGGTCTGCAGTGCCGAGGTGGGGATTAAGCCAGTTGCCCCTTGAAGGTGGGGGCAGGACTTCCCTCATGTTCACCTGTTCTTTCTCTCACTCCACCCTAAAGGAGAAGTTCACTATGGGTTGGACCGTTGTCTTTGTATTTGCATCTGTTCAGAGGAGTTAAATATCATGTCCATAAATACCCTCTTAGATACAAAGTCCATTATTATTGTTTTTCTTCGGCTGAAGAAAAATAAATGGAAAGAACTCTCAATCTTAGCACAAGGAGGGCAGAGGGGAATGGAGGACATTAAGTGTAAACTAGAGATATCATCTCATGTCTAAATCCGGAGCTGCTACTCAGCTCTAATCCATTGTATTTATGCAGACCAACAAGGCCAGTTACCCAAATCTTTTGATTTTTCAGGAGATTCCAGAAATATTAAAATTTATAAGAAATATCTGAACTTGTAATTTGTTGGGAATGACTAGTAATTAAAAAAATAAAATAAGACGGCCACCACAGTTTAGCAGACTATATCCACAGGAGAGTTTGACATAGGGAACTCCCATTTACAAATGCTGAATATAATTAATGAGATAATTAGAATAATAAGAAATATTCACCCTTGTTTTACTTTAAAACTAGATCATAGATTAATTCTCATGATATATTTGTGCTATGATTTAAGAAAGATTGAAGAGAACGAGATCTCATCACTATCTATCATCTTTTCTAGTCTCCAGTCAAAAGTTAAGTGATTTTCATTCTTTCAAAGTGCCTGTTGGCCTGATCACTACAACTCAAACAAGACAAACAATGGATGTAATTGCCTGGATAATTCTTAGTAAGCAGGACATTCATATAGCATTCAGGATAGTCAATGAAATTTTTATTTCAAATTAGGCAAAATAATGTATTGGTAAACCAGATAAAGACTATTCACACTAACACTTATGAGACGATATGCAAATATCTCAACCTTTCTTATTTTTAATCACATGAGGCAGTTCGGTTAGTTTATCTTTGAAAACACCTTTCAGATAGCAAAGAGTCTGACTGTGAAGGCTCAAAGCAAAACAAGACTTTTTATATGGTCAGTTATTATTCAATCCCTGTATAATGTTACTTATTTATAACTGAGTGGTTACTGAAAGTCAAAAATAGGGGAGAACTTTGTTTTTTCTTTCCTTGAATAAACGTTGAATTTTAAATTAAAAATATACATATACATATATGTAAAACACCTACCACTGAACACTATTTTATTAATCAATGACTGCTGACCTTCTGATGATTTCAAACTTGCAGTCATTATATTCTACCAACAAGCACAGAACTGAGCCTGATAAAACTAAAAGAAGCCATTCTTTCAAATTGGCGTTCTGTTAGTCTTATCCTAACCAGTGAGTGTTTAGGAAATATTTTCTTCCCAGTGAGCATAGCAGGAATCCTGAGTCTTGTTTCCTATGAGTCTGAGAAATAAAAGCATTCAATGTAAAATCTAAAACAAAACAAAACAAAAACGTGTTGCCAAAACTCCATCTCTGAGTTAAAGCTTTAAGAGAATATTTTTGTCCCAATGGAATATTTATGACATTTTGCCCAAAGAAATAATTGCAATCTCAATAAATGCCTGCACAAAACAGTCTAGTTTAGAAAATATAAGCTTTCTATTTTTTTTTTCTGATTTTACATAACTTTCAAATAATAAAGTATCAAATCAGTCATGAAAGAGCCTTTATAGTTTACTTCTCCAAAGAAGTACCTAGCAAAAATGTAACATATAAAAAACTTAGAGACTCTGGCTGCCCTAAACACATGTTGATCAGCCTTGCATGAACTTTACTATACATCTTATTGTTATTGTGCAGAAATGTGATCATTCGTTAGGAACTAGAAGAAGATCATGGTAATTATTGGAAAGTCAAACAGGGCTGTTTTCCACATGGCGTGTCTTTGAAATTGATTAACCCAATGGACAACCAGAGAATGCCAAATGTCAGTAGCACAGAACTGATTTTGGTTACTACCTTTCTGGAGTGTAATAAAGGATGTATTGCTAGAGACTTTTATAGCAGAAAGTTCTGGAGTTATTTAATTAACAAGCAGGACGTGGGTAGCTAATTCAGAGCTGACAGAAAGGAGGTTTGCCCCCAAATGGAAAATTTATTCTGGTTATTTTTCAATAGTTGAGGCCAGCAAGGTCTGATTAGCAATGAAATGACAACACTCGTGCTTAAAGCCACATTTAATTGGAGGGCTTTTATACTTCCCATCACTAAATGACAAGTTCAATTGATTTTTTCATTGAATTGACTAGTTGTTAGACACAATTGTCTAAAATTGACTGGTAATTCAACCTGTGCCTACATAACACTAAAATAACAGATCAACCCAGAGGGGAAAAAAAATAAGAATCAAGCAGATTGGGTTCACACAAATTTAGATGATTGACAGAATGTTTCACCTTTTAACCCACCATTTCTGTGTCAGAGATAAAGTCTCAGCTCAGCAGCAATTCTGTTGAATCCCAAAACCTACACACAGAGAAAACACCTAACCCGGTCTTCCATTTTTGCCTTTAGGAAATGAACACTGTTACATTCGCATTTGCCACCTCCATACTAATCAGTGAGCTTGGCCAGCCCTAGGAAAAATAGTAAAACAAAGTCTGCTTTGGGGATGTTTCAAATACCATAGCCAAAGTTTTCTGCTTCTTGTAACTTTTCTAAAATTCTAGTCTTCCCAACATTCTCTGGATAACATGTGAACTTCTGTGCCACAAACTTGCACCTGTCCTTCCCAAGTTCTCCTCAGTGCTTTAATCTCAGTGCGTTACTGATGACTTTTGATACTGTAGTGAACTACTTAAGGATTTTAAAGCTGAGAGCTGATTGTTGATTATATTCCAATTAACTGTTATATATATATATTTTTTTGTCTTTTTTCGTGTCCGGCAACGGATTGCAACCCTCAGTGTTGCGCCTGTACCGGACCGGGACCGGCAACGGGATCGCAACCCTCCGTGTTGCACCCGCACCTCGCTCAGCCAGTGAGCGGGAACCGGTCTGTATGTGGGATCCAAACCCTCGGCGGGAGCACCACCGCACTCCTAAGCGGCGCACTGTAGCAGTGCGCCACCGGGCCGGCCCTTAACTGTTATATTTTAACATAGAAGACTTTGGCACAAATAGTGACCCGTGAGAACTTCCTTAGGTAGAAGGGGCAAAAGGATTTGGAAACCCTGGGTTCTTTGAGTGTTCCTGCAACTACAGGTTCAAGCTGTGACTACACGTGAGGCTGATCCTGAAGAACCTGCTTACTCTATGCTTAAGAAATGACAAATGTTACTCCAAGGGCAGAATTCTGCAGCTTTTCAAATTTAAGATGCCCATGCCCATTATCCATCTCCAAGGATGCTGACTCACTGTATCTGGGCTAGACCCAGACATCTTCATTTTTAAAAAGCCACATAGGTAAGTTTGAGGCACAGCCAAGGCTGAGCATTATGTGAGTAGATTCTGGTCATTAGATGTGACTAGGTCATTTTTGTGACTGGGCATTAGATTATTATCCAGAAACTTGAAAACATTATGCTAAACTAAAAAAGTCAGTCACAAAGGATCACATATTATATAATGCCATTTATATGAAATATCCGGAATAGACAAATCTATAGAGACAGAAAGCAGACAAGTGGTTGCTAGAGTTATAGGAGAGTGGGGAATGGGAGATGATGTAGTGATAGCCAAAAGGGTTTCCTTTTGAGGTGAAGAAGATATTCTAAATTTGACTGTGTTGAGTTTTGCAAATATCTTTGAACGTACTAAAAACCATTGACTGGTACACTTTAAATGAGTGCATTGTATGGTGTTGTGACAGCATGTATCAAGGACAAAAACTGGTCTCAGCTAGTTCCACTTCCTGAGAGGGATGCTATTAACAGAGTTTCAGGCTGTTTTTCAGGATATAAGCTGAGCATGCACAGAGAAAAAGACCTTTCTCTGTACAAAAAACTGTTTTGAGTGAATGAATAAATAAACAGACATATAAAAACTTTATATTTATTTTGGCAACTATGACTATGGCATGTTTTGAGGTGCTCCTAATGCTTTCTGATTTAAATACTCTTGAAATGAATGGTACAAGCTAATAATTGTTAAATATCAATGACAATTAAATTTTATGTATGTTTATTGAGATCTGTGTACGTATTGAGACTTAAGATGATATTTTTATCCAATAGGTTTTTAAATGCTAAAACAGAGCATGTTTTAACCTTTTTGTCAACACTAAACTTCCCTTTACGAAGCTTAGTTTTCACATATGTATTTTCCTTGGAAGGAAGCTTAATCATATCTCTCATTCTCTAGATAAGAAAAAGAAGGCCAGAGATGTGAAGTGACTTGTCCAGTGTCACACAGCCAGGAAGTGGAAATGCTGGAGCCAGAACAAGAGTTCTAGGGTGGAAACCTCACCTGGAGGCACAGGACTAATTTAGACCCAAAGGCACCACTCAGTCTGGTCGGGCTTACAAGTACCTCAAACTCAAATATCATGATCCACGAAAACAGGAAATAGTGGCCAGACTGCCATGTTGCCTCTGACTCCATTGCGTCTGATAAGCCAAAAATAGCACTTTCTTTTCCACCCACCCTCAAGTTTCAATTCATTTATTCAACAAATATTTAGTAACTACTATATGAATCAAGCACTATGCCAGGCATGAGATACAAAATTAATGAGCTCAGTTCTTATTTTCAGAGTACTTATGGTTCAACCTCACTAGTTATCAAGAAATGTGCCAATCACAGTAATTCCTTGACCATCAAATTAACAAAGATTTGTAAAACACACTGCATTTTCAAGAGAATGAACCTGGCACTCTTTATAAATTGCTGGTAGTTTATAAATGAGCATAATCTGTCAATGCTTATTTATCAACTACTATGTGAAAGAACCTTTAAAATTTTTAATACATGACTCATTTGATGCTCACTACAATATGAGATAATATCATCTTTCCTTAGCTGAGGGAAACAAGACAGGGATGAGAGAGGACTTGTCTAAGGCCCCAGAGATGTCATTAAATTGCTTCCAACAACTTTGTCATCTGCTTTCCTTGTCTGCTTTTTATTCTCAGCCCAACAATGACAGCAAGCAACAATCAAAGCTTTAATATTTAAATTTGTAACAAAAATGAAGAATTTTTCCTGTACTGCTAAATGAACAGGCTGTGGTCTTCCAGTTGGCCAGGTGGAGAAGCATCTGCTCTGCAGACCTGGTTGCTGATCTCAGTATCTACTTGAGGTAGTCAGTGGGCCACTATCCAATCTGGCTTTATTTGCAACCAAGTAATTCTACGTTTTGATTTCTGCCTACCTGCTAGGCTTTTGTGGCTATGTCTCTTAACTCTCATATACATTGCTAGCTTTCTCTTTCTCTACCCTTTACACACACACACACACAGGCACATTAACCTATGTCTGAACTTTAAAAAAATAACTTTATGGCTAGTTATCTTTACCCTGCAGAGAAAGACACATACTTTACATATGCTCTTTGTCCCAATATGCCTCAGTGTGGATTTTGTAAAGCATTATTGTAACTCCCACCCCAGAAAAAAATCAATGCCAGCTATTCCAAAATGCTTGTAAAAGAACATTCAAACTCCTCTTTCATGTCACCTCCTTTATGCAAACTCCATTTATACTGCAGGTAGAAATAGAAAGATACTTTTGTTGTCACTTTTTAAAACTGCTGAGGTTTTTTTAAATAGCATTGGTTTTTAAAGAACCAGGTAAAGTTGTAATGGAGAAGCAAGTGCACCTCCCAATACTGTTTTTCCTCAGTCTTTTAATAACTTCCATTGCCCTCATGGAGACCTTCAGAATACATTCCAAGGGTAACCAGGAAGAAAAAGAAAGAAGAAAGAATTTCATACAGAGAAACAATAATGATACCAATGAAACCTTCCTGTGTTTAAAGAAACTATCTTTTTCAGCTTTTAGTTTCATAAAATCAAATATCTCAAGTCTGACTTTGTCAGATTGGAATTGATGATAATACACATTGCTTTGTTTACTTTTTTTCTTGGATGGAAAACAAAAGTTTACTGAGAAATCAGAGCATTATCAAGCATAGGTGAAATTTTCTTAGAAAAAATTTTAGGAAGTGTTTAAACAGTCTTTGAAATTTTTTGTAACGATGGTCTTCATTTAACAAACAAATGCTATTGGCTTGTTACATATTTTATTTTGTGTTTAGTAGAAGATAAAGACAACATAGTCACACACCAGCTGTGGTGGAAGTGTTTTCTTCCATGCCTATTCTTACTAACTGGCAGGAGTCACCTGAACAGATACATGACTCCAACAAAGCAAAATTAACTGAACTGCCTGTATATAATCTGGGATTAGTGAAGATTAGCATATAGTCCTACAAAGTTCTAAAATTTCTCTGCTTTCACTTCTTAAAATGTCCATTTACTCACAATGTGACAATAATATTCTTAGACTTTTGTTTTCATGTGTAAGTGACCAACCATCATTATATTTATTCTATTTATTAAAAATAAGCGGTATAAGAAGTTTGAATATAAGATGTGAAAGAATTCAACCAATTTTTTTCTAAATATTCTTGTATTCAAAATTTCATTCTAGTTTGCACTAATCCAGTTAATCTTAATTAGTGACATTTGGACAATGGCTGTTGAATTTTTTATGACATTACCTGCTAACTCTCTATAAAATACTTTGCAATAATGAGATGTATTATAACTGGGTTCTTTTGCATTTCTTTTGACTAGTTATGATTATATATTCTTCATCTTTAGCTGATATTTTAAAATAAATTTTACACTAAAAGGTGATATACAAAAATGTGCATATATTTGTATATGTATATATGAATATATACACATAGTAAATATGAATGACATCTATTTATAATCATACAAAATTTATCCTGACATTTTTTTCATATATTTCCTTTTAAAAATATTGATGTTCCTGGCAAGTTGGGTTTCAAGCAAGGAATGATTTATTCAGCATCTGCAAATATTCATTTTACATATGGGTGAGGTGAAGAAAACACATTAACTGGAAAAGAAAATGCATTGTAACCTGCAAGGATATTGATCTGACCATACAGATGGGACTTCACTACTGTATTTACTAACAGGAATCTCTGGTTTCACCCCTTAGGGTCAATTTTCCACTGTAATTTCAAATTTTTGTTTTTTATTTTTTGGTTTTTTTCTCTCTTTTCTTGGCAGCTGGTGTATACTGGGATAAACCTTGGACCTTGGTGTTATCAGCACCACAGTCCAATTAACTGAGCTAACAAGCCAGTCTATAATTTCAAACATTTGAAAGTCACATTCTTTCACCAATTTACAAAATTATTCCTTTCTGACATAAAAAATTGATCCCTCTGAGTGTTTTCTATTTTAGCACAAATTGTTTATTGCTAGATACCGTTAAGAGACAGCAGGAAATATGTTTACCTCTTCAATATCTTTTATTACAAAATGGACAGGAATCCATCAGGAACATTTAGTCACATTAGGAGGGAAGGAAATTTGACTAACTTGTTATTTTCTTATGAAAGTGTTTAGAAGGGGAATTTTCTAAATAAGTTCTGGTCTTTGTTAAATATCTCTCTCTAAAAAAATGCCAGTATTTGACTGAAGTGACAAAGCAAAGGTATCCCCCGTTTGTACTTTGTTTGCATGATCTGGGTAGAAAAGCATAGAAAGTAAAGGGAAAACTAATATTCTTTAAACTCAAGAAAGTAGATTGTTATCAATGCAATAGTGTCATGTGCAGACATGACACTAGCTTATTAATCGTTAATTTAAATAAAATCAGCATCCTCACCATTACTAATGATCTTCCATTCTATGTTTGTTATAGAATTCCTTTAAAACAACTATTTAAAAATTGGGAAACGTGCTACAACATTTTTTTGAAAAAATTGTTTATTTAAGATGGACTTTGAAGATCTCCTTTCTGTCCATCCATCCCATCCTTACACAGACAAGGAAACTAGGTACAGGAAGAATGTATCAGTAAAGGTTCAGGCAGAGAAACAGATGCAATAGGATATATATTTCCCTTTAGATAGATAGATAGACAGACAGACATATAAATGGATATTATGGGTTAAATTGTGTTCCCCCAAAAGATACTGAAATCTTAACCTCCAGTATCTGTGAATGTGACCTTATTTGAAAAAGAGTCTTTGTAGATGTAATTAAGTTAAGGATCTAGAGATGAGATTATCCTGGACTATATGTATGCACCTTAAATCCAATGGCAAGTTGCCTTGGGTTGAATGTCCCCCAACACTTAACCTCCACTGTAACAGTTGAGGGTGGGAAATCCTGTTATGGTAATTGAAAAGGAGGGCCTTGAAGAGGTGATTAGATTGTAGGACCGTGCAGTAGTGAATGGATTAAAAATGATGGTCGTGGGCATGGTTTGGAGGGCTTTAAAAGGAGAGCGTAAGAGGAGGTTAGTTTCTCTCTGCTTCCACCATCTTGCAGTGTGAGATAGCTGGGTCACTGTCACCACCACCAAGGTCTACAACAGGTGTGTTCCCTGGAGTTTGTACTTCCTAGCCTCAGAAACTCTAAGCAATAAATTTTGTTTTCTTATTAATTACCCAGTTTTGTGTATCTTGTTATAAGCAACAGAAATTGACTAATACACAAGTGTTCATTTGAGAGACACATAGAGGAGAGACACACAGGAAGAAGACAAGATCATGTGAAAATGAGGCAGAGACTGGAGATATGAATGCAGCCCCAAGCCAAGAAATGTCTAAAGTCATTGGAAGCTAGGAGAAGCAAAATGTAGCTCACCCCTGGAGACTTCAGAGGGAGTACGATCCTGCCAATATCTTGATTTTATATTTATGGCCCTCAGACTTGTGAGACTATAAATTTCTGTTGTTTTAAGCCAGTGAGTTTGTGGTAGTTTGTTAAAGCTGCCCTAGAAAACTAGTACAGAACAGGCCATCAAAAAGAGAAGGCTAGAACTCTCGGGAATGGGCTGAAGTTGCAGCTCACAGGTGGAATTTAGTCTTTGTCTAGAAAACTTCAATTCTGTTTTTAAGTCCTCTCAATTGGTTGAATCAGGCCCAGTCCTATTATCTAGGATAACTTCTTTACTCAAAGTCAATTAATTATGAATGTTAGTCACATCTACAAAATACCTTCAGAGCAACTCCTAGATTCATATTTGATTGAATAACTGGAGACTATAGCATAGCCAAGTTGTCACACAAAACTAATCATCATAGAGGACAAGTGACTTGCTCAAAATCACAAATTTAGTAACCATTTTTATTCTCAACCCAGTCAAATATTAAGATAGATCTTAGATCTGCCATTTAACCTGGGGAAAATGATGGATACCATCTAACATCTATTTATATGTACAGCAGACAAAGAAAATAACAACATATAGTCTCAACCTACTCTTCCTTATAAACATGGCACCAAGAATAGAAGAAAGCCAAGAATTTCATCTGTAGATGAACTGGGATGAGAAAAGTCCCTTACAGTGCTTGTTTGTGTACTAGTAGATGGCAACTGTGAAATGTATACTAGTAGATGGCAAATGAAAGGCCTTCTGTTCTGCTGAAGGATTATTCACACAGTGAATGAATAACAATTTGTCCCAGACCACATAGAGGCTTACAATGGACTATGCGAATAAAAGAGGGAAAAAAACATTTGGAGCACAAGGGGACAGGACAAAAGCAGACAATGAAATGGCAAATTTGATTAAGTGGTTTTGTTTGTACCACGTCAATCCTTGTCCATGTATCATTAGGAAATGATTTGTTTCCTAATAATGTAAGAGGAATTTGGATCCATTTGAGGTTTGATTCAAGTTGAGTCCCACATCAAGATAAACCCAAGACAAGGACATGGTCTTCCCTCAGGAGCTCTGCTACACTGGGTTTTTACTAAGATGATCTTAACTAAAATTTCCCTAAGCTTGATCAAACCTCAGACAGGTTTCTTCCTGACTATAGTCCCTTGACCTCCCTCCCTTTTCTTAAAGCATTAGTTTAGAAAACTTTGAATTGCAAATTCCTTCTCTGCCCCTCTGGTCTAAATCTTCTCCCAGCCACTTGCCAGTTTCACAACCCAGAAATGTCTTTCCAAAGAACCTGGGAGCCATCCCTTTGAAATGTAGTTGGGCTGGCCGGTTAGCTCAGTTGGTTAGAGTATGGTGCTGATAACAACACCAAGGTCCAGGATTTTATCCCTATACCTGCCAGCCATTAAAAACAAACAAAAAAAAAAAAAAAAAAAAAAGGAAACAAAAATAATTCACACCTAGAACCAGTTCTGAATAGGACCCTAACTTTGATAAGCACCAGTTTGCAAACTCAGACTGCCTAATGACATTGACCAGCATCACTACTAACATCCTCCATTACTGACTTTTCCATTAGTTCACTCCAGTGACTAAAAGCCCTAAGCTTTTTGTTTCAGTGGACAAAACTGTGCAGTTGTTTTTTTTTTGACAGTTCACAGAGATTATCATTTCCCAATCATGTGCACAGACATGAGGTGTGCCGCACATGAGTTGGAGATAAGCTGCAATATTTACACCCTCAGCACTAGGGAAAGCTAGATGGAGCCAATGTACACAGAGCCACAGCCTGGTAATCTCTGGGTACAAGGAGCCTCTTCCATTTAGCCAATAACCATTCACTTCTATATAATTCCTTATGTGAGTTCTCATGTGAAAGAGGTGGGTGATCATGACATGGGTGATAGAAAGCACTACATTCCTTATTTAATATATATTTCTCGACCACCTCTTATGTAAATACTGCATTCAAATCAAACGGGGTTGTGAGAGAAGCAAGGGAGGTGAGCGAAGACTAAAGTGCCAGAGGAACTTGAAATATAATATCAAGTGATAAAAATACCGAATGGGATATGTTGAAGAACATAAAAACAAGTTACATAACATCACAAAGATCAAAAGGAACTATATAAATTGAATTGATGGAGATGAAAAGGATGTCCGGTAAAGAAAATGTAGTATTGTGTGTAGTGAGTGAGCACAAGATTGAGTAAAGGAAGGAAGTTGGCTGAGTTGTGGGCAGTGTTACTCTGGAAAAGCTTCATAGTGATAAATGTGAGTTCTCCAGATCTGATCTATGTCCTGAGCGGCAAGTAGGACAGGCTACCAAATGCTTTTCTGGTGATCCGGGAGAGCAGCCGTGGAACTTTCTAAAAACCGACTTGACTTGCTTCATCTCTAGCCAAGGATTGGCCCCACCTGGAGAACCATGACAATTTCAGTTCTTTATGAGACTAAATTCCTCTTTCAGTACCCCTTGTTCTACAATTGGGCAGATGTTTGAATCTGGAGGCCTCACCAAAGTCCATAGAACTGCAGGAGCTGAGACATGATCTGGCACGACTTGCCTTTCTGGGAGCCCCTGCCTACATCTTGTTCATTCATTCAGCAGCTGCGTGCATTGAGCACCAGCTGTGAGTAAGGCACAGTGCTCAGCCTGGGGCACAGTCATGACAATCTTTGCTCTCAGAGGTGACAATCACTCAGGAGACCAACTGTAAGCACATAAATGCTGCAAGGAAAAGCATGGACTGCTGCAAAAGGAGGAGGTGGCTGAACCTGGTCTGAGGATCAGAAAAGGCATCTCAGAAGAAGTGACCTGTTGGCAGCTGAGACTTGAAGGATGAGCAGGAATCGGCCAGGTGCCTGTCTTGTCACCCCCATGTCTCCAGACCCTGAACTTCCCAGGCTCCAGAGGACAACCCCGATTTGGTTCCTCATCCTAACTTCCCTTTCTCAGGAAATACCCCATTGTCACTCCCCAGCCCACCCCCCAAAATGAAAAAGTAAGTCGTTGTCTCAGGGCCTTTGTGACTAGTGCTCGTAGACACATCATCTGAGATCAACATTTTAACTGCACAGTAACAAGCTTTGTGAATAATGGAAGTCATATTGCTTTACTGAGCCACATACACCACACATGTTTAATAGGATAATGTCTGACTGCTTGACAGGGAGAAAAGTGAATAAAATTATATTGTTATATTGCTACTTTTTAAAGGAGAATGAAAGAGGAAAATTATTAATTTCTGATGGGAAATTTTCCCTCAAACTACCTTCTTATGTGTTTGCACTTAAACATAATCTTCATCTTCCTCCTCATCACCATTAAAGCTGATATATTGCTTGGTGGTAAGGTGAATGTGATAGAGACCCTATAGAAATACTTATTCTATCATCTAATCACCCCCAAAATTCTATGATGATAGTAATATTATATGCCAAGTTTATCAATTAAAAAATGTCAGGAAGAGATTAGTTGTGCCTGTTAGTACATCATTGCTGACCTTTCTTTATTTCCCAACTATCTGCTTCAAGACCCCTCCCTGTATTGTGCCCCTGGTATTGTTCTCTGTGGTCTGCATTAAAAGCAGCTTGGTCCACCCTTTTTTTTATAGCACCACCACAGAGCTGTCTTTTATATGTTGAAGTCATACAAAATTTCAACACTCTTCTTGAACATGCAGTCACAGAGTGTTACAGAATGTGACAGTGCCGCACTCTATAGTCACTGATGGAAATCTAATTCCACTGAGTGGTAGAGAAGAAGCAGGTAAAGTGAAAGCCTCCTGCCAAAAGTGTTAGATGTCCTTTTAAACAACGACATTAACTTCTATTTACAGATAATGGCATGTGCATCCATCAAGCCTCATGACTCATTGCTTCTATTCCAATATCTGGATTAGTTTCAGAGAAGCAAAAAGAGAAAACATGATACTATCAGAGAAGCCTGTGTCTTCTTATTTCTCTGAAATGTTTTGGCTACTGATTTTCACTATCAATGCACTAGATAAAATGAGATATTTGCTTGTTTTCTCAGTTAAAACTCATGGGAGGCTTTCTTTGGAATAGACAGGAAATTCAAAGTACTAGATATATGCCCAAGACACTCTCAAGAAGCCCATTTTCAAAAGAAAGCTGAATCTGTTACCATGTGGGGGCACAACTAAAAATGTTCTATATATAGTGAGATAATAACAGAAGAACCAAGGCTATAAAACAAAAAGCTAAAAAACAAAAACAAAAACCATAGTCAATCAAATAAAGTATTCACCTCAGGAAGCTAAGTACTTATTGATAAAATGTCAAACCATCCTATATGCTGAACAACCCTAGTGTCTTTCTTGCAAGATGGAGCTGGATGAGCCAAAGGGCTCTAAGGTCACTAGCCCTTACTGGTGCTAGCATAGAAATTCCCTAACTTATTGATATCTGGGCTTTGAACCTTCCCTTTTCTCAAAAAGGCTATTTATTATAAACAGAAACTTTTGTTGACAATGGGTTAGCCTGATGCTTTCTGCTCCTTCCTAAAACTCTTAATAAATATATCAAATAGCATAGAAGTGAACTAACTCTCTGGGAAAACTTTTCATGGTATAAGTAGCTGTGGCCAGCCACCCATCTCTAGCAGACAATAAGAGACCTAGTCACACTGGATATCTGAAAGTAGTAATGTAGACAGCACTAACATTTATAAAGCAAATGTATTTCACAGGGCCTATTTTCCAAAGCCCTGTAGTCTCAGGTTTAGCCTAACCTTTTGGAATTACATATAGAAATGTTAACCTTGCAAAAGACAGGAATCTTTCCTCAGGCTAAGGTCTTTGTAACACAGCAAAGTTGCTGGCTCAAGGACAGACAAGTCACTTGATTGATATGTAAAAATACTGGGGAAATTGCTGTAGAAAAAACAGTGTTTGCTAAGATCAAGCTTTTGTTGGTGGATGACTTAACCTTTTGCAAATTGCATTATGGAATGTCACTTTGCTTGTTTCACTGATGTTACCAGCCTCTATTGTTAAACTATACTTGGCCATAACCCCATCTATGTTCTTTTCCTGTAAATTCCTGGTCTGGAGAACAAATGTGGGAAGAGAACCCCTGTTTGTGGTTAATTTCCAAAGGAAGGAATGCCTCTCTCTTGAGGGTTCTAGGAAATTAACCCCTTCAGGGTCTCTCACTGCTTGGAAGAAATGGGCTTTGAGTAATCCTTTTGCGACTCCATCACCCAGGGGAAGAGAGGTTATAAATCCATGTAAGGCAAAGCAGCATAGAAATAATATTGTTTTTTGAGCAGTAAATGGGGCTGGGTGTTTCAGTGGTTGAAGCAGTGCATTCTGATTTCTCTTTGTTTGGAAGTCTTCTCTAATAAACCTTGATTTATGTTTGGCAATTGACCTGACCCTTATTTGTCATGCCTTATTGATAAGGAAAGAAAACTTAAGCAATTTATTAATTTCTCAGATGTAATTGGAATAATAATCTCTTTCATGTAAGTTCATATAAGGATTAAATGAAAAAATTCATGTAAATCTCTTAGCGCCATGGCTGGGCCAAAGCATGTACTTGACTAATATTAGCAGTTGTGTATGCAAAGTAATTGGCAAAAGACCTAGTGCATTGTAGGCACTTTCAAAAAAAAATGAAAGTATTCTTCTTCATGTCCACAACTACCACAACTACAATCCATACCCTTTAGTCTTTTTAATTAATTACCAGATCTGACTTCAATTGCATTTTGGCTATTTGCAGAAATGACATCATATTTTATAGAACAAAATGTACCAGTTATAAATACAGTGTGATAATGGCACTGTCTCTGTAGACAATTTCAGAACAGCAGCTTCTGAAATGTATTGAACATCATTTATTGAAAGATTTTGCAGACGACAGGCATTTTGTTGTATGGGTTAGGGCTTGTTTGAATGAAATTACTAAAATGTCAGATAATGGTCAGTCATTACTGGAATTTTCCCTCAACTTAGTTCTATAAACATTAACAGACTCTTCCCCTCACAATATGGTGGAAAGCCCTGTAGGGAGTGCAAATAAAGTTAGGGCTGACCAGTCAGCTCACTTGGTTAGAGCATAGTGCTGGTAACACCAAGGTCAAGGGTTTGAATCTCTGTACTAGGTCAACAGAAAAAAAACAGACTTAATAATGTAAACCTATATCCTCCCAAATTAATGAGGTTGTTATAAAAATTAAAAAATAAAATGTGTACTTTATGGCTTTTGTGAAATTCTAAATAAATACTGAAAGTATTACTAAGAAATCTTTCAGTTACAAATAACAACTTCAACTAGTGTAAAAGTGGGAGAGAGGGTGAGATAGTAAGACACATAGTGCTTGAAGAAATTGAAGTCAGGGAGAATTTAGCTTTAGGTCTGGGTAAATCCAGAGGCTTAAGTGACATTATATTTTGTTTCTCTTCTCCGTGCCATCTCGGTTTCAGCTGAGTTTCCCCTGCACTGACTTCTTTAATAATATGATTTGCCTTTACTGTGCTTTTATCTGTTTAGCCATGTCCAGATTCATACCCTTATAGTTTAACATTCATGAAGGAAAGAGAGCCTTTCTTCCCCAAAAGGTGTAGCAAAAGACCTGGGAATCTGAACCATTATTCTGGTTCAGACTGTGTGACCATCCAGACACCTATCGCTCTGGCTCAGGGCATGGAATGTTCTGGTTGACCAAGACAGGGTCATGTTCTCATCCAAGAACCTAGGAAGTAAAAGCAGTCTTATCCAAAAAATTTAGATTAAAAATAGTATAATTAGTGTAGAATTTTATGAAGAATAATAAAGGCATGCTGGGAAATAAAACAAAAAATACTGCAGGATGCATAGTTAGGATTATGTTAAAAAGTGTCAGAAACATCACTCAGAATAACAGCACTTTAAACAAAATAAATGTTTCTCTCTTACAGTTAAAACTGAAAGGAAGTCAGCCACTAATTGATGCGATACACAACAGTATAAGAAATTCAGGCTTATGTTTCTTGTTGCTCCAACATGGGTTTTGTTCCTCAAAGTATGATATGGTTCAAGATAACAGCTGTAGTTTCAGTGATTACATTGCATTCTATCTAACAAGTAGTGGGAAATACTTATGGAAGAATTCCCTCTCCCTTAAGAGCACATCCTGCCTGTAGCACATAAATTTCCATTGGCCAGAGCTAAGTCACATGGCCACATCTAACTATAAATGAGGAGGAGAGATAAAAGGGTACTTCAAAAAGTTTGTGGAAAAAATAGAACTGAAAGATATTAAGAATCCTTCCATGAACTATTTGAAGTACCCTCATATGTAGTCTTTGATTTGGGCAGCTAAAAATTGGGGGTTATATTATTGTGGAAAAAAAGATTTGGCGGCAATTAGATGTCTTCAGCAAACACATGGAAATAAATAAATATAATGGATTAGTGCTGTATATACAGACACAATAGAAAAATAACAAGTTTTGGATTTGTCTTTCTGGAAAGCTGTGAAGCTCTAAAATCAAACCAGCTTCTTGATAACTCTATCAAATCAGGAAAACATTGATTCATCTATACATTAAAATAATTCTAAATAATGATAGAATAAAATTGCGGCAGTCAGCTACTTTAGGCACATCACAAACATACCTTTGAAAATATATCGGAGACAATCTTCTGAGAATAGTAATGATATAATTTCTCAGCATTGGGATTTCAACATCTTACATCTTCCAATTATTTCAAAAATAGTAACAAGCAGTTTACATGACTATTTAAGGATGAAGTTAAAGAAATTAAGGCCCCATTCTATCATCAAGAAATGGAGGGCAAGTGAATTAGGATGGACTATAGCAAAAAAAAAAAAAAGAATTTAAACCAAGCCAATAATCTCTAATGATTCCACATAGTTTAGGATGGTTGTTAGCAAAATTTTTCTGTAAAGAGTAGACAGTAAATATTTTAGCCTTTGAAGGTCATGCATGGTTTTTGTACAATCTATTCAATTCTGCTGTTGTAGCCCAAAAGTAGCCACAGGCAAGATGTAAACAAATAAGTGTGGTTGTGCTCCGATAAAACCTTATTTGTGGACACAATTTTAATTTAACATAAATTTAATCTCACAAAAATATACTTTTGATTATTTTTTCAACCTTTGCCCTCATGAATGGAATTATTGCATATAAAAGGGTTTAAGGAAATGAACTAGGCTGTTTTGGCCTTGTGTATCTTCTGCTGTTTGAGGACACAGCATAAGTCCGTTCCAGACAATGCAACAATAAGGTGCTGTCTTTGAAGCACAGACTGGTACCTCGCCAGACACTGAAACTGCAGGGGACTTGATCCTGAACTTCCAGCCCCCAGGGGTGTGAGAAAATAAATTTCTGTTCTTACCCAACATCAAATATTTTGTTATAAAAGCACAAATGAACTAAGACAAGCATACATTTCTCATTTATTATCTATGGATTCTCTAAACCTAACTAGTACTACAGTAAAACCAGATTATTCAAATTGAATATTCCCATGCTTTTCCACCTGTCTCTTAATATGCTATTTAGTCCTGCTGAAACTTACTGAGAACATTGCAATCTGTTGACATTTATCCTTTCCTTTACAATTGCAAAATCACCAAAGAGTGAGAACAGTAAGTAAAACTAACAACTCCCCATCAAAATGAGAGTGCGCCTACTCCAAAACCCCCAAACAGATAAAGAAATCTAATGTTGAAAAGAAAGTAGCTATAAAAATCAGCTTAAGATAATTTGATTAAAAAAACCAAAATAAGTATGTCTAGAATGAGCAGATACAAAGAGCATTCTTAAAAGGAAAACTGAAATGCTAAAAATGTAAAATGCTTTCTCAGAAACTGATAGATGAAGCAGATAATGAATAAGGAGAAGAGATAACTGAAACCTGAACAATAAATTATTTTGCTCTATTCAATACGAACAAAACTAATAAGAGAATGAACATCAATAAAACTGTTTTAAAATGTACGGAAAATTTTTCCTTCAATTATAAAAGCCTGATGAGAAGGCATTTTTTTAAATAAAGAGCTTGAAATTTTCAATATATTGGAGGCACTAAGCGTTGAGATAAAGATCGTATCTTGGAACCCCCAAAATCAAATCAAACTGACCCATTACTTTTAATCCAATTAACATCTAAAAACAAACCACTATTTTAAAACTTTTTTCAAACAAAATGTAAAAACATCTTAATTCCAGTAACATGAGTAATTTTTAAAAATTAATTTCAATTATTAACTGATTTGATTAGAAACAAAGCAAACCTATATTTAAATACAGCAATATATAATAACATACAACACACATACACACACATATATATATTTTAAACATATAAAACCTCAATTTGTCTTTTTATTTCCAGGGACAAAAATAACATTTGACTCATTAACTTAAGTATGTATTTCATGTTATCCCAGGGCAATGCACTTTTGATTTTAGTGTTTTAAATATTTTCAATGATTCATTTTTAATTTTTAATAGAGATTTTGGTTGAAGAACTCAGAATCCTGGAGAACCTAATAATTTCAATTAGAAAAAATATACAAGAAAAATGGCAATCCACATAAAATTAACTTATAATAAATTTTTGGTATCTTTAAAAGTTTGATAGAATTCAGCTGTAAAGCCATCTGGACCTGGACTTTTCTTTTTTGGAAGGTTGCTAATTACTGCTTCAATCTTCTTGATTGTTATTGGTCTGTTCAGGTTTTCTATCTCTTCTTGGTTCAGTCTTGGTATTTTGTACGTGTCTAGAAATTTATCCATATCTTCCAGATATTCATATTTGTTGTCATACAATTGTTTATAACAGTCTCTAATGATTCTTTGTATTTCTGTGGTATCAGTTGTAATGTCTCCCTTTTCATTTCTGGTTTTTATTATTTGGGTCTTCTCTCTTCTTTTTTTGTTAACCTAGCTAATGGTTGGTCTATTTTATTTATCTTCTCAAAAAAACCAACTTTTTGTTTTCTTGATGTTTTCCATTGTTTTGGGGGTCTCTATTTCATTTAGTTCTGCTCTGATCTTATTATTTCTTTCCATCTATTACCTTTAGGTTTGGATTGCTGTAGTTTTTCAGGTTCTTTGAGGCATAGTTTTAGGTCATTTATTTAAAGTCTTTCCATTCGTTTGATGTAAGCATTTATTACAATAAATCTGCCTCTTAGTACTGCTTTTGTAGTATCCCACATGTTTTCGTATGATGTATCTTTATTTTCATTAGTGTCAAGAAATTTTTTGATTTTCTGTTTAATTTCTTCTTGGACCCATAAGCCATTCAGGAGCCTATTATTTAGTTTCCATGTATTTGTATAGTTTCCAGGATTATGCTTATTATTAATTTCTAATTTTAGTCCATTGTGGTCTGAAAGATACTTGGAATGCATTCAGTTTTTTAAAAATTTGCTGAGGCTAGATTTATGACCTAATATGTGATCTATCCTGGAGAATATTCCATGAGCTGAAACTTTTAAGAGGAGTTAATACCAATTCTCCTCAATTTTTTCCAAACAATTGAAACAAAAGCTACTCTCCCAAACTCATTCTATGAGGCCAACATAACTCTGATACCAAAACCAGATAAAGACACGACAAAAAAAGAAAATTACAGGCCATATCCTTGATGAACATAGATGCAAAAATCTACAACAAAATATTAGCAATCAGAATACAGCAACATATGAAAAAAATTATACACTATGATCAAGTGGGATTCATCCCAGGGATGCAAGGATGGTTCAACATACAAAAGTCAATAACTGTGATACATCACATCAACAAACTCAAGGACAAAGACCATATGATTATCTCGATAGGTGCTGAAAAAGCATTTGACAAAATTCAACATCCTTCATGATAAAGACTCTCAACAAATTAGGTAAAGAAGGAAAATATCTCAATAAAATAGAAGCATTTATGAAAAGCCCACCACCAGTATCGTTCTGAATTGGGAAAAACTGTGGGCCTTTCCCTTAAGAACAGGAACAAGACAAGGATGCCCACTCTCACCACTTCTACTTAACATAGTACTGGAGGTGCTAGCCAGAGCAATCAGGCAAGAGAAAAAAATAAAGGAATCCAGATTGGAAAAGACAAAGTTAGACTTTCCCTATTTGCAGATGACATAATGCTATGTATAGAAAAACCTAAAGACTCTATCAAACACTCCTAGAGCTGGTTAATAACTTCAGTAACACTGCAAAATACAAAGTAAATGCTCCCAAATCAGTTGCATTTATATATTCAAATAATGAACTAACAGAAAGAGAAATACAGAAATTAACCCCATTTACAGTTGTCATGAAAAAAAATTAAAAACCTAGGTATCAATTTAACCAAGGAGGTGAAAGACCAGTACAATGAGAACTACAAACCACTTCTGGAAGAAATTAAAGCAGACACAAAAAGATGGAAAGATATTCCATGCTCTTGGATTGGAAGAATTAACACTGCAAAAATGTCTATACTACCCAAAGTGATCTACAGATTCAATGCAACCCCCATGAAAATACCAATGACATTCTTCACAGAAATGGAAAAAACAATCTTACCTTACATATGGAACAAAAAAAGACCCTGAATAGCCAAAGCAATCCTGAGCAAAACAATAAAGCCGGAGGTATGACACTACCTGACTTCAAATTATTCTACAAAGCTATTGTAACCAAAACAGCATAGTACTGATATAAAAATAGACATTCAGACAAGCGGAGCAGAATTGAGAACCCAGATATCACCCCTCAGGCTTACAGCCATCTGATATTGGAGAAAGGCAACAAAAATCTACATTTGGGAAAAGACTACCTCTTCAACAATTGATGCTGAGAAAACTGGATATCCATATGCAGAAGAATGAAAGTAGATATTCATCTCTCACCGTACACTAAAATCAACTCAAAAGGGATCAAAGACTTAAGTATAAGACCTGAAACTGTAACATTACTAAGGGAAAATATAGGTGAAACACTTCAGCACTAGGTCTGGGCACAGACTTTATGAACATGAGCCCAAAAGCACAAGCAGGAAAAGAAAAAAGTAAACAAATGTGAATACATCAAACTAAAAAGTTTCTGCACAGCAAAGGAAACAATCAACAGAGTGAAATGACAACCTACAGAGTGGGAGAAAATTTTTGCTAACTGTGCATCCAACAAAGGATTAATATCCATAATATACAAGGAACTCAAGCAATTATACAGTAAAAAAAAAAAATAACCTAATTAAAAGTGGGCAAAGGAGCTGAAAAATAACCTAATTAAAAGTGGGCAAAGGAGCTGAATAGACATTTTTCAAAGGAAGACATACAAATAGCCAACAGGTACATGAAAAAAATGCTCAACATCACTAGTCATCAGGGAAATGCAAATTAAAACTACATTGAGATACCACCTCACTCCAGTTAGACCGGCTATAATCAAAAAGATGGTGAATAACAAATGCTGGCGAGGGTGTGGAGAGAAGGCAATACTCCTACACTATTGGTGGGACTGTAAGTTAGTACAACCACTATGGAAAACAGTATGGATTTTTCTCAAACAACTACAGATCTTCTGTATGATCCAGCGATCCCACTTCTGGGTATATACCCAGAGGAATAGAAATCATCATGTCGAAGGGATACCTGCACTCACATGTTTATTGCAGCTCTGTTTATAATAGCCAAGACATGGAATCAACCTAAATGTCCATTGATGGATGATTGGATAAGGAAACTCTTGCATATATACACCATGGAATACTACTCTGCCATAAAAAAAAAATGAAATACT
The DNA here is from genome assembly GCF_000696425.1 of Galeopterus variegatus. NCBI lineage: Eukaryota > Metazoa > Chordata > Mammalia > Dermoptera > Cynocephalidae > Galeopterus > Galeopterus variegatus. The sequence continues at coordinate 88,926 of NW_007730575.1, forward strand.
CCCACTTGCAACAACATGGATGAGCCTGGAGAAACTTATGTTGAGTGAAATAAGCAAAGCACAGAGGGATAAATACTGCATGCACTCACTCACATGTGGGAGCTTAGAGAGAAATAAGGAAGGAAAGAAAGACCACAGTGGTGTGTTGGATTTGCGGAGAGAGAGAACATTTTCTTGGTCCACAAAGTAGAGTGGGGGGGGGAGGGGGAGGGAGGTTTGGAATAATTGGGTGGGGAACACAGGGTACAAATGCAATTGTGGTTATGGGTATGCTGCCAGTATGAATTTGGCCCTCACATCATGGGCATGAAGGGTGACAATCAGCTTCATATCTCATGAATATTCATAACCAATAAAAAAAGCTTGGTATCTATGACTTGAAATTATTATTATTATTATTATTATTATTATTATTATTATTATTATTATTATTATTATTATTATTATTATTATTATTATTATTATTATTATTATTATTATTATTATTATTATTATTATTATTATTATTATTATTATTATTATTATTATTATTATTATTATTATTATTATTATTATTATTATTATTATTATTATTATTATTATTATTATTATTATTATTATTATTATTATTATTATTATTATTATTATTATTATTATTATTATTATTATTATTATTATTATTATTATTATTATTATTATTATTATTATTATTTTGGCAGCTGACCAGTAAGGAGATGTGAACCCTTGAACTTTGTGTTATAACACCACGCTGTAACCAATATTACTAACTCATCAGCTGTGAAATTCTTTTAAATAACAAATTAATGATAAAATAGAAGGTTAGCTTTAGACATACTCTGTACTCTATGTATTACCATACAAATATAGTATTTTCGATAACACAATATTAATACTAGTCTTCATTGGTTATTAGAACTGAGAAATGAGTAGTGTTTTTTATAGAATCCGTATTGTTGAGGCTGAGGTTATGCTATATAAATTACAGGGTTTACCACATTTTACAAAGCAGTAAATATATATTTCATTTTTTTAACAAAGAAAATATTTTATTGCAAATTACTTTTTGCTGGCAATAATAATTGCCGTGATTTGGGAATTTAGTTATCCTTATTGTCATTCCTCCCCTTCCCCTTTCCCTCCCTTCCCTTCTTCCTCCATCTCCTCCCTTCCCCTATCCTTCCACCTCCCCCTTCTTCTTCATTCCATAACTTCTTCAATTACTTAACATTATTTTATGCAGCACACTGTACATGCACACACTCACATGCTCATACACAAGAGTACTTCAAAAAGTTAGTGGAAAAATAGAATTAAAAGATAGTACAGATCTTGTCATGGACTTTTTAAAGTACCCTGATGAAGAGTATGTATATTCCTTTTTTTTTTTTTTTTTTTTCCTGTGTGACCGGATCACAACTCTTGGCTTGGTGTCATCTGCATAGCGCTCAGCCAGTGAGTGCACCAGCCATCCCTATATAGGATCCGAACCCACGGTGGGAGCACCGCTGTGCTCCCAGAGCCGCACTCTCCCGAGTGAGCCATGGGGTAGGCCCAAGAGTATGTATATTCTTTTGAAAATGAATTAGAAATTCTGCTTTTAAATGCAACGATTCTATGTGATTTCAACAAATAGTACTTCTGATATGCTGTTCTGAGCTTGACATTAAATTATGAATCTAAACACAATTTATATCTAAAGTAAATTTTTAGTAGCTTCATACACACTCAAAGGCAGTATTTAAAAAACAATTTATGCCTTCAGTAGCTTGATAAGTCATTAGTTTAGCTATGATTTTAGTTCCAAGGTTTATTGATAAACCGGCCACAGAAAGCTAACAACCTTTAAATACTGCATAATGGTTTTTACTGTTTAAGATAAACAGATGTTCAATCCATGCAGCACTATTTTCCCTGTTGAATCCCATTATTATTTATAGTTTTCTAATAGACTATTAATTAGTTTTACTGAATAAGTTTATAAAAAGTTAGCCCCTTACTAAACTGTAAAAAAAAAAAAAAGAAAAAGTAAACATAGAATCAAACTGTCATGTTTTTACATAGCATTTCAATTGTACATATATTTATTCCGGCCCTTCAATGTTATTGACCCATCCCTTCAAACATGAATGTAACAAACAGTTCAATTGTTTAAATGTCTAAAATTTAGTTGTCTAAAAATAAAGTAAATGAATACTCATGTCATCAACATATCCCTGATCTTTTGTGTTGCTAAGGAACACATGAGCAAAATCTGTAATTTGTGCATCTATTTCTATATTCTTCTATTGCCCAGTGGGAAAGTGGTAGAAAATGTTTTCCAATTGGGAAAGTAACATTTCCATTGAACTCTTCCCATGACATGCTTTTCCACACATTGTCTTGCTCTGTACTTTCAACTTTCAACGAAATGTGATTATGATGCTTTTTTTAAATACCTTTTTGTATGCTAGGCATACAGTGTTTACTAGTTTTGCCTAGCAGATCCTTTATGCTTCTATTCTCTGTGGAATTTAGGATGTCAAGGTTATTATTATATTCCTAAACTTATTTTTCTGACAGTTGCCCTGTAAATGACAATTCCCTGTTGAAATTTTGTCATTCCATTTTGTAGTGGTTAGCTAAAATGAACCTCCACAAATAAACAGTAAAAATATTATGTAAAAGTTAAGCTACTTCCAGCTTTTAAACCTCTGTAGGGTATTTTTGCCTTCTAAATACTTTCTTATGAAGATCTTGTTATTAAAAGAAAGTGAAAACTCGTACAGTACGCAAAGTTCCAAGATTATAATAAAATTAGGAGGCAGCTGTAACTTGTGAAGCAAACAATTTTACTTATGTTTCTCACAATACATTATAATTAAAGAGATAATTATATTCTAACATGTAGATTTGAATTTGAATTAATTTTTTATAAAGTTACTCCTAGTAGGAAATGTGAGTAATACATATGTAAAGTGGGGATGTTTACTAAGCCAAAAAAATTTCTTTTCTACAGAAAGGCAGGTACTTTAATTTTCTCTCTCTCTCCCTCTCTCTCTCTCTCTCTCTCTCTCTCTCTCTCTCTCTCTCTCTCTCTCTCTCTCTCTCTCTCTCTCTCTCCATACACACACACACACACACACACACACGCACGCACACACACAATAATGAACAAGTCCTGTAGGATTGCCCTTCACCATTAGCCAACAAGAGGCTGGCTTAATTGGGAGAATCCTTGACTCTTGAGGGTCTGAGTGCTCGCTGCTAAAGGATTGCCAATCATACTTGTCAGACAGAACTTAAAGGACAGGCTTTTTATTTTGGAAGACATTGACTGGGAGACAGAGTAAAGCCCCAACTGCCTCCTGAATCTACTGAGGTCTGGGGTTCATATAGGTAAATGTATCGTGCAAAACAGGATGCTTTGAGAGATGTATACAGATGTAGCATGTCTTCAAGTGTGATGGACAGCTGCTTCCTGCTTTGCAAGATGTTATGCTTTGAGAGATGTATTAGAGGAGACAGCATACTTTGAGAGATGTATCTGGATGTATCAGGCATGACAGGATGTCTACTTTTGATACAATCTCAGTTAACCTTTAGGGCGAGCTATAAAGGGAAAACAAAGTTAGTTCTATAGTGTGTATACCAGTGTGTGTGGGGGGGGGTTATGTTTACAGGTCCGTTATCATCGAGTCACAAGGGGTTATGGAGAGGTCTTTCAGAACCCAGGGATTGATTTTATAGTGAACTCCCATTATTCAAAAATGATCAGACTCCATTTTCATCCCCAGAAGGGGTGTCCTTTAGTAGATGTCAGATACACACAGTAGGTTTAGCATACCTTCAACTGCACCAGTTGAACCTGATAAGCTATTCAGGCATCCCAATTAAGTTTTCCCCCTACCTCTTTAGGTGCAAGAG
>NW_007730575.1:93534-96387 GCF_000696425.1 Galeopterus variegatus
AGTTTTCATCTGTTTGGTCTCCAAGGAATATGTAGTTTCCAACTTATATTTAGCAATATGTCCACTTCTTGGGTGATTTTGGAAATGAATGCTGCTCTATTGTCACTCGGCAATGTTTGTGGTAACCCAAAGTGAGGAATAATCTGCAAAATTAATTTAATCCTTCTGTGGCCTTTTCTGTTTGAGTGGGGAAAGCTTCTACCTACTCAGTAAAAGTGTCTACTAAAGCAAGCATGCAACAAAGGTTTCCTGGAGTCCTGGGCATCTGTGTAAAGTCCATTTGCCAATTTTCAAAGTGGAGCATTGGATAAGTGCTCCACCATTACACTTCTGCTCTTGGAATCTTGCGTTCCTGGTTTTAATACTAGGAATATAGGAGTGTTATAAGGGGAATGACAAGGTCAAGCAGACCAAGTTGCAAAATTTAGTAACCAATGGCTTAACGCCTAGTTGGGCTTGTAGTTTTAGAGGGTACTGTCTAATTTTTGGTTTCTCGTGCCCAACCTAGGTTTTATTACCACCAGGGTGGTGTCTACTTTCCCAGAGGTCCCAGTGGCCCATGCTTGAGGGTCTACTTGGTCCTTTATAGCCTCTGGGATTACTAGGTCCAGACTAGTTTCAGAAACCAAGGTGGTCTGTAAAGTCCATTCTTGCTCTTCTGGAACATAAATATAAAGTGAATTTTTCACAAAGGTAATTTGTGCTTGGAGTTTGGTTAATAAGTCTTGTCCAAATAAAGGAATTGGGATTCAAGCATATACACAAAGCTATGGGTCCATATATTTGAGCCAAACTTGCATTCCTGGGGCTGTAAGAAATGGCACTGAGCTGGCTTTACAGATACTCCTATTATTGACATGCTTTCAGGGTTAATTCAGCTAAATTTAAATTAAAAACAGCATAGGTGGCTCCAGTGTCAGTACGATAACCAGTTATTTTTCCTCCCACCTCCGAAGTTGTCTGAGGTTCTTGGTGGGAAATGAATGTTGCAGGTAGATTTTCTCCTGACTGTAAAAGAACCTCTGGACCCCAGCATTCAGTTTCTCTTCTGTCTAAGCTAACCATCTGGAGTACGTTTTTATTTTTGTTTTTCTTTTTAGCTTTGGGCAATCTTTATATCAGTGGCCTTCTACCTTATAATAGGTGCATTGAGTCTTATTTAAAGAAGGCTTAGATGAGGTCCCCTTCTGAGAGGGCTTTATATTTTGTGGGCCTCTTTCCATTTTTGGATTTTGAGCTAGGCCACCACTATGAGATGGGCCTGTCTCTTATCCATCTGTTGTTCCTTTAACTAATTCTGACAGAAGAAAACCTTATAGGTTAATTCCACCAGGCGGGACACTGGCAGGATTAAGGCCCCTTTCAATTTTTGAGGGTTTTTTTGGATGTCAGGTAAACTTCATCTAATAAAGGTCATATTAACCAACTGGGTATTGTCTGAGTTATTTGGGTCCACATCTGTGTATTTAAGGTAAATTTCCAGAATCCATTCCAGAAAGGCAGATGGATTTTTGTTAGGTTTCTGTCTTTTCATGTACTTTCTTGAAACTTTTGATTTTGAGTGCCTCTTTCCACAATCCTGCTAGTGTGCATGACCAAAAATGCTGGAACCTACCTTCATCTCCATTGTTAATGTTTCATTCAGGATTGCAGTAGGGGACAGCTTCCTCAGTGCTGGCTGTTACCAGATTGTTGCCGTGTAGTCAGTTGGCTTCTTCCCTGGCTTTTTCCAGTACTAATTGGCATTCCTCTGAGGTCAATACAACAATGAAAAGAGTCTGTATGTCTGCCCAAGTAGGGTTGTGGGTGGTAAAAATAAACTCAAAGAGCTCAGTTATTTTAGTAGAGTCCTCCCAATAAGTGGTAAGTGGAGGGGGGTTTTCTGTTTTTTTGTTTTTGGGGGTTATTTTTCCAATTGTAAAGGTACTATATACTCACATCATTCCGACTGGTATCCATCTTCATTTAGTCTACCTACAAGCATTTATCCTAAGGGGAATAGCCCAACAGTGCAAGATGGCCTTTAGCCAAATTGAGTACACTTTCAGGCACAAGAGGAAGAGACCATGTTCTCAGCTGGGCCAGGTTACTTTTCTTCAAGTAAATCTAGGGAGAGGTATAAAGTTGGAGTTGAAACTCTAGGTACCTTAATAGTATAAGGTGAGCATTGAGTAGGGGAAGCAGTCCCAAGCTCATTAGTTGCTGGTTGTGTGCCTGCTTTTTGTCCGAGGCCAGCACTAGAATCAAAATAGGGGCTGGGCTGAGAATGGGCCCAGGAACTGAATCAGGCAAACAAGCTTGGGCAGGTAAAGGATGAGGAGCTGAGGGGGTAGTAGGGTCAGATGGTGGGGGAGTCCCTCTCTCAGCCATTCACTCCACCAGAGATGGAGGCAAGGGCCGTTCATCTAAAGGATCCAGCTGTGGAAGCAAAATTGATTTCATTTTCTTATTTTGGAACTCCTCCAATCTTTGCATGAAGAATTTACAAATTTCCTGATCTGTTTCACTTTGATACAACAACATGAAAGATTGGACATCTGGTCTCTCATCCTATTTACTGTGATTATGACAAAATAGATGCAATTGTGGAAGTGTATTATAATTTAAGCTTCCATTTACAGGCCACTTCTGATCTCCCAGTGTGTATGGTGGCCATGCATTATTACAAAAGAAAATCATATTCTTTTTCATGGGCTTATAGCTATATTCAGCCCAATTTTGTAGTATACATCCTAGAGGACTAATAACTTGGATAGATGGTTGATCTACCACATCACTTAAACAAACGACACCTAAAATATTATTCACAACAAATAGCACACTTACCAAAGTACTGTTCACAAAACAAATAGC
>NW_007730575.1:96977-98698 GCF_000696425.1 Galeopterus variegatus
CTAAAATATTATTCACAACAAATAGCACACTTACCAAAGTACTGTTCACAAAACAAATAGCACTCTTACAAATAGGCCTGTCAAACAAACCCTTGGTGAGTCCTTATAACATGATGGGCAAAATACTGCAGATAAAGTTCTTTAAATACTATGCAACTGCCCGAGTGGTAGTACCAAAAGGACTCACCTGTCCAGACCAGAAAATCCCATGCTCTCCTTTATGGATGAGTTTCAGTTTTCCATGCAAAAGAAGCCAGGATTGCTTGGGAAAGCTGGAAATTCCTGGTCATGTCCTCTTCCTAAAAAGGGCCAAGCAGCTGCTTGGACAGCGAGGTGAAAATGTCTGTTCCCTAGAGGCACTCAACCCAAAGGTCACTCAAGCTGTGAGCAGCTCTCAACATGTACCCATGTTGGGTGCCAAATATTTGGTAACAAATGAATCTCATAGGATTCCCCTTCACTGTCAGCTAACATGTGAGAGGCCAGGTTAGTCAGGGAATCCCTGATCCGTTTGGGTCCCAGTGCTTGCCACTGTAGGATTTACAATCACACTTGCCACACAGAACTTAAAAGAAAGCCTTTTTATTTCAGAAGACATTCACCAGGAGAAAGAAGGTAAAGTCCCAACTGCCTCCCCGATCAACTGAGGGCTCAGGTTTATATAGGTAACCCAATAAGTACTGGGCAAGACAGAGTGCTTTGAGAGATGTATACAAGATGTAGAACATCTTCAAATGTAATGGAAAGCTGCTTCCCATTTTGCAAGACAGGGTGCTTTGAGATATGTATTGGGATTTATTGGGCACGACAGTATGTCTGCTTTTGATTCAATCTTAGTTAATCATTAAAGGTTAGCTACAAAGGGAAAACAAAGTTAGTTCTATAGTGTATACATGAGTGTGGGAAGTTTTCTATGTTTACGTATTATATATATGTATCCTCTCAAGGAACCTATGTGATGCCAATATTGGTTTTATTTCTAATTGTTTTATGTTTGTAGAATCATGCTTAAGAGCCAATCTAAAAGTCAGAGTCAAATTTTGAACATGTTTAATAGTGTCAAAAAGTCCATCAGCAGAGTGCCAAATTGAAAGTTAAGCTCACTTTTTATTTTTGTATTTTGTATGATTTATATATTGGTTAAAAAATGACTTGCTGTGGGCCGGCCCCGTGGCGCACTTGGGGGAGTGCGGCGCTGGGAGCGCAGTGACACTCCCGCCGCGGGTTTGGATCCTATATGGGGATGGCCGGTGCGCTCACTGGCTGAGCACAGTGTAGGTGACACCACACCAAGGGTTGCGATCCCCTTACCGTTCACAAAAAAGACAAAGAAAAAAAAAATGACTTGCTGTAAAGAAGCAATTTACAGAATCAATTCAATTTCTGAAGTATATATCTGAAAAAGAACTCATATCCAGATATGATATATCAATATTATATAAAAGAACTCCTAAAAATAAAAAGAATGAATACAAATCAGTAAGAGACATAAAACCTAATGGAAAAATGTACAAAATATTGTGAAAGTCTCTTCACAAAAAAGCGTATCTAAATGGGCAATAAGCATATGAAAAAGTGTCTTTCATCATTATTTCTCAGTAATGGAGAAATAAATTGAATATATTATACAGCTAAATACCCACATAAATGGCCAAAATAAAAAAAGATTGACAATGGCAAATTTTGTTAAAAATATAGAGGAACTGGAACTCTCATACATT
>NW_007730575.1:99265-99986 GCF_000696425.1 Galeopterus variegatus
AAAAAGATTGACAATGGCAAATTTTGTTAAAAATATAGAGGAACTGGAACTCTCATACATTACCAATAAGACTGTAGAATGACACAAACAGTATGAAAAAATGCTCGACAGTTTCTACTGAAAAATTAAATATCTGCCTACTTTTTAAGTCAGCAAGTTCACTCTTTGGCATATTTATACATATATATCTTCAAAAGAAATGAGCACATATTCCATACACCCATATATACAAAAATCCTTGGATGTAAATGTTCATAACAACTTTTTTTATGATAGTCCCAAAATGGCTATTCCATTAAAGGGCAATGGAATATACAGATTGTGATATATTTATACAATGAAACACATATGGTAGTAAAAATAACATAGTATTCTGGAAGAGAGAGTCTGGGGAGGTCAGACACTGGACCTCAACACCTTCCTCTACCAGGTTCTTGACTCTGCCACAGGAAAGAACTCAAGAGCAGAGCTGGAGTAGAAAACATAAACAGGTTTAAAGTAAAGAGAAAGAAATACACACTTTACTAAGTGTGGGCTGGCTCAAGATTGAGCTGCAGCCCCGCCTTCTTCCTGGACTCCAACTTGAGTTGGCAATTCTGTACATATTCATGCTATCTAATTAATATTTAACTAAGGGGGTGGTACTGGTATGTATGGTTATGTACGTAACTGGTTATGTAACCTAGCCTCTCAAATGCTCTGTTGGTCTCCTTGGAGCATG
>NW_007730575.1:100909-103026 GCF_000696425.1 Galeopterus variegatus
TGGGATCCGAACCCTTGGCGGGAGTGCCGCCGCGCTCCCAAGCGCCGCACTCTACCGAGTGGGCCACAGGGCTGGCCCCAAAAATTACTTTTAAAAACTTTGGTGCTCTCTAGTGCCTCCAGTGGAAGGCCATTCAGGATAAATTCCTTTTTACTGAGCCTGCTTGGCTACTGAAATCACATAAGTTTGCCTTTTGTGGTTTCAGTCTCCCTGTGTTGGTGCTGAAAATGGGTGCAACAATCAACAGTAACTCATGACTCAAAGGAAGGGCTTGAGTCCTAAGGGAGTGGCCTGAAACTCAAACCCAGGGAACCGGAGACCTCCTATCTCATTAACACACACAAAAGTATAGATAAATTTCAACATCATTAGGATGAGTGAAAAAAATCCACAAACAAAAGAGCAAATCTATATGATTCTATTTAAAGGAAGCTATTTGATGATAGAATTCAAAATAGTGCCTACTTTTGGGAGGATGGCAGAGAGCATCAGGGTAATGGATATCTTCTATACTCATGGTGGTTTTATGTCATACACATATGTAGTCATTTAATTCTATTTATTAAGATTTATGCATTTTACAGTATGTAAAATATACCTTAATAAAATCCTCTTCTGGGATTACTAAAAATATTTTGATAAGCAACAAATATAGGCATCATTATTGTTTTGTTATTAGAGTTTTTTTGTTTGTCTTTAAGAGTAGCTTTGATTGCCTTTGCACATAAGTCAATCTTTGAGAGCCCTTAGGGAGGAAACATTATCTCTTCCAGCCCTCTGAGGAAACATCAGATGCATTATTGTAACAAGTCAGTATGCATGCCTCTATTAACTGTAGCGTTGTCAGTTTTCTCAGAGCTATTGATCCCTCCTTAAGAGAAGGGACACTCCATAGGAAAACGTCTCCTCAGGCCATCTTGAGAACAGTTGCTTCATTGCTTCAGTGTACTAAAAGAAGTGTCATCTTTCATTCCTTCACCATTTCATATGAACGGCCATGGGCATAAGACGATTTGGTCTTTGACTGCAAGGAATTCCAGATCCAGTTTTCACCTACCAGTGACGTGACTTTACCAGGCTCCTTCTCCCAGGGAATATGAACGGCCATGGGCATAAGACGATTTGGTCTTTGACTGCAAGTAATTCCAGATCCAGTTTTCACCTACCAGTGACGTGACTTTACCAGGCTCCTTCTCCCAGGGAAGGGTCACCAGAAGGCCCCTGCCACCTGATCCTCTTGCTGGCACCAAACTCCTCAATTGCCTTGGCCATACTGTGTGCCCAGCCATCCACTCACTACACAACGATGAGGACCAGCAGAGACAGCAGAAGAGTAGAAGGGCATGTGGGATTAAACTATACATTTTGGGTGGGATGGATGTAAACTTTGACGCTGGAATTTATGGTATTCCGGGTAAACCAAACAAGATTCAGGTAAGGGGGCAGGTGGAGGACTTTCACTCTAGTGGTGCGAAAAATGACCAACCCCCTTCGCTGACACACTAAAATCAGGGAGAGAAAGCTCCTAGCTCCTCCGGAGAGCTTCAGACGCACCTGGCAGCCTCTGGTTTCCCAGCCCAGCGACAGATGTGTATGAGGATCCCTGCTGGTTCATACCTGAGGTGAAAATAACAAATGCGTCCCCTGCTGGAGAGGCTGGTGAAGAGCAAGTGCAAAGAGGACAGGCAAAAGCAGCGCCAAGAACAGGAGAGCACAGCCAGAGCTGCAGCTTACAGGAACAGAGGTGCTTCCCCTTCTCAGTAAGTTGACCTCTACAGGTCTGTTTCCTTTTGCTAAGACAAAGGCGACGTTTAAGGGCTTGAGAGTATGCGAGCTCCCGCGGAACACTAGGGTTGGGAGCCAGGGTTCCCTGTCCCTGGAATTTGTAGGATGCATAAGGCAAGCTGTCGTTTTCCCTGCTAAGGGTAACTGACTCTGGGGAGAAAACGGGAAAAGTGAGGAGTGGGGCTTCAAGGCTGTCAATAGGCAAACATTAAAAAATGGAGTCAGATTCCTCATGACACACCTTTTCCATACTATACTTTAAGAGGAAGTCATTATATGCAGCCCACACTTAAGAGGTAAAGCCGTATACTCCATCTCTTTGGAGTGTAGGG
>NW_007730575.1:103850-104604 GCF_000696425.1 Galeopterus variegatus
TTGGCTACTGTGTTTCTTTGTTATAACCCCATAGGCTTTTTCTTTTTTTCTCTTTTTTTTTTCTTTATTTCCTTTCTTTGTGGCACTACAATTATACTACAGACTATTGTGTATACTCCCTGCCCAGTCCTAGAGTCAGCCAATTCTCCAGTGAGCTCTAATTCCTTTTAGTGGAGTATAGAAATAGACACTATGATCTGTGTATACAATTTATTTATTTTTAATCCTAATTCACTGAGGGTAAAACAAGCTTCATGGGGCGTTTTTAATACAGAAAAGTGACCTCTGTTTTGAATGTGGAAGTATTAATAATCCAAATGATTAAAATGAAAACAATTCAGAGGAAATAACTACAAGATTTCTTCTTGGACATATGACCCCTCATATATTGAATTGAGTTGTATAGTCATAATCGATGAAGTACAAAACCACACTGTATTATTTGCAGAAATGTATGGGCTAATTAACAAAACGCTCAAAGACTAAGTGGGATTTACAAGCAAAACAATTACTCTAAAGCAAACTAAATCTTTGAAAGAAAAAGTAATAAAGCAAGAAGAAGACAGAAGCAAATGTTCAATATTTCAGGTATTAAACACAATGACTTAGAGGCCTTTTTTGAAGTAGCAACTATACAAAAGTTGCTGAAATCTTAATGAAAGACTATATCAAATATATTTGCTTTGGAATTTTTGATGAATCATGACCAACAAAGTAGTTCAAATACAACTTTACAGTGATACTATACCCAGCA
>NW_007730575.1:105765-135194 GCF_000696425.1 Galeopterus variegatus
AAAATCCATCATTTGGAGACTTCTAGTCTGAGGTTCAATTAAATGATCATCTTCACCATTACCATTAGTGAGGAAAATGCTGCTCTGTCTCTTTATCTGTCTCTTCCGAGTCTAATAATTTGCACATATCATCCTCAGTCAGTTTTCTTCTCTTTGCCAATATGAAAATAAAATAAACCAAAAGCAGACCACAAAGATTCTGTATTGTAATAGTGATTTTTGTAAAATTTTAGTTTTACATTCTTCGTTTAAATTTTTGTTACATTTTAGCTGCTCTCGTCACAAAAAAGTAATTGTGTGAGATGATAGGTCTGCTAATTCACTTCAATATAGTAACTATTTTACTATCTATCTGTATATCTATCTATATGTATCTCATATCATCATGTTGTAAACCTTAAATATACAATATTAAATTTATTTTAAAAATACAGCATTATTTGCTTCATTTTGAAAAATATTTTAAAATAAATAACTTGAGGCTGCTAAGGTGGCCTTTAACATGTCTGTTCACATTCCAGTTGACATACTTCTGAAAGACTGCATTCTTTACTGTATTAATAAAACCAATCCTGTAAAATTCAGCCATGCTTTCCCCCCTCAAAATAGCATTACTGTCAATCCAACCTAAACCAAATAAGTTGACAAGCAAGAAGCAACTCACTTATTACATTACAAATTTATACTGTATGTTGATACACATAGTATTTGTTTAAAGTATGTATATATTTTTAATATACCTCTGCATTTTATTCACAACTTTTTAAAGTTACAATTGTGGAATGACAAAAACAAGTATGAGTTTTATAGTAATTTTCTGTATTGATCACTGATACATTTTCAATGAATGGTGTGAATACATTTAGAATTTTTTTCTTCTGTTAATGATTGTTTTGCTTACATTTGTTGAAATATATTTTGTGTCTGTTTAGTGTAATCTTTAAACAGGACTTTTTTTTTTCTTTCTTCTAATAATTCATTTTTATTGTAGTTTAACCAAATCTAGAAAAAAATTAAAATAAAAACATCCTTCACCCTGGATAATTTTAGCAATCCACTCTAGAGTTTCTTATTTTTTCTCCATCATTGGCCCTGAACTGAAAAAAATACAGTTAGCAGTCTCTACGATGACCGTCCCCCTAGTGATCCCTGACTTCTTGTATTAACACCATTGTATCATCTTCTCCCTTCCAGCATGGGTTGGACTTAATTGATTCCCTTCCAACTAAGAATATAAAGGAATGAAGCGAATTTCACTTCTGAGATTTGGTAACACAGAGACTATGGCTTCTTCCTTGGGCTCTCTGTTGACTTTGAGGGAAGCCACCTACCATGCTGTGAGGTACCCTGTGGAGAGGCACTGGCATGGAACTGACCTCTGAGGCCACAAGCCAAGGAGAATCTAAAGCTTATCAACAGCCATGTGAGTAAGCACCAAAAGATATGCTACTTCAAGTGGAGTGCTGAGATGACTGCAGATCTAGGGGCCACCCTGATTGTAGCCTTGTGAGATACTGTGAGTCGGAAGTACCCAGCTAAGGTGCACCTAGAGTCCTGACACACAGAAACTTTGAGATAATAAAAGTTTGCTGTTTTTAGCAGCTCAGCTTTTGGGGTAAGTTGTACAGCAATAGATAGAATTAATATTGGCAGTCTGACTAAACTATGAGAGGCAATTTTAGTAAAGGTGTTGGAAACTTTTTGAAAGGGTGTAAAATTTGGCAACAGGGAATGTCTTTTACTCTTTACAGTGTATGTATGCTGCCTTATCACTCAAAGAAAGATCAGAGAGGAGTCAGGGGGCAAAGAGCATTATAAGGCTCAGGAAAAAGCATCCACAGCATAGATGATACTTAGTATCTCCTTAGATTACCTGGAAAGAGTTAAAAAAACAGGCAATTTTTCTGCCTACAGTGCGCCTCCCTGCTCAGGTCCATGAGTCAGTAACTACATCCACAGCATAGATGATACTTAGTATCTCCTTAGATTACCTGGAAAGAGTTAAAAAAACACAGGCAATTTTTCTGCCTACAGTGCGCCTCCTTGCTTAGGTCCATGAGTCAATAACTGTGCCTTGCCAAATTGGAACCTGAGGCAAATGGAATAATCAGTAATACTGACCAAGTCTTTATATTTTGTATTTTGATATCTTGTGCATCATGATTTTCTGCCTTAATTTTAACTTTTTAACAATGCACTAAAATATTATTTATCTTTATTATTAAGTTTTTGCCTGCACATGCACTCTCTCCCTGTCCCCACTTGTTCCCAAGGCAAGTGTCTCATTCACCTCACCCTAGTCCTGGCCCTATACAGCGTGCCCTTAGGTGGTCTCCAAAGGAGGGCCCTCCCGGACTCCTGCACAACTCAGGAGAAAGAGCAATGATCAGTGCCCATGGATCGATGTCTGTGAAGGCCTCCCAAATCCGTGTATGTATGTGTGTGTATATATGTATATATTTCCCCGCCCCCTATGGTGTGGTGCCTTCCATGAATGCAGTCTGTGGTTAGCGCTGGCAAACACGACCTTAAAATCTCTTGCTCTTGACGGTGACTCAAACTCGCGGTGCGGGAAGGGTAGCAAACGTGGATGCGCCCGAACCTCCAGGGGAACACGGCATCCAAATGAGGCACGCGGCTGGAACCCGCTTCCTGCCCGGACCCTAGGGCGCCGGGTGACTCAGGAGGCGGATCCACGGTCGATTAATCGGGATCGTGAGGGCATCGTGCGGAACGTGGCACCCCACCCCCTTGGGGACCAGATTCTCGCTGGCTCCACCGCCAGACCCGCGCGGCTCCCTCTGTTGGGGGCGGTGACCTGGGGCTGAGTCGGCACCTGCAGCCTGGAGGAACTACAGCGGCTCCGCCTGGAGCGGGTGACCCGCTCTCCCAAAGGAGCAACGACGCTCGCGAAGGCCGAGTCGCTCCTGGGAGGTTTTGCAGCCCGAAACGTCACCCCGCCGTTCCCTCCCGCCAGGGCGGCTCTGCCTCAAAGCCACACAGAAGGGTCTCGTCCTCTGCTGTCTCCGAAAGCCTCTGTGTGCCCTGTGCCCGCGGGGGTCTTGGTCACCGACTCCCGGGCAAAAACGCGGCGGGCGGAGCTGCGGTCTCGGCGGCCTGAAGGCAATGCCGGGCAGCTCCCAGTTCATCGGGTGGACGGAGTGAGCTGGCCCTGGGCACCCGGGGTCTTCCCCGAGACCTGGGCGGGGTCTCAGGACCGCCCTGCAGCTCCGAGATGCCTGCGCCCCGCTTCCTCCCTGGACACCCACTCTCCGCGTCGGAACTGGCTCCACGGCTTCTGCTTGTTCTCATGATTCCTACCTGGAGTCACCTGTACCCCTGGTCGTGTAACGGGAGGCCTTAGAGACCGTGGCGCAGCCGGGCAGTCAGGACAGCGGTGCGAGTCCAGGCTGCATCCGTCTGACGCCCATAGCACCTCGTTTCCAAAAGCGCAAGGAGGAAAAACCAAAACAAACAAAACAGGAGTCCCCTTGAGTCTACCCACGATACAGCGGTGCGAGTCCAGGCTGCATCCGTCTGACGCCCATAGCACCTCGTTTCCAAAAGCGCGAGGAGGAAAAACCAAAACAAACAAAACAGGAGTCCCCTTGAGTCTACCCACGACGGTTAATTCACTCGGATGTGTGGACGATCTAGCAATCAGGGCAACGCTGCCTTGCAAAACCCCATTCATTCATTCCTTCATTTTAACAGGGCAAGTCTACGATAGGTTATTTGTACTGTGTCAGCTGCAACTAATGATGACTTTGCTTCTCTTATTGCCTCTACTTTTTAGGTACCTCTCTAAAGCTGGATATTGTTACCTCCTAAAAAGTACCATGTACTAGAAATGTTTATACCATGTGAGTGGTTGGCAACAAATTTGACTCAAATTTTTCTGGAAAGCGACTTTAATAGGAAAACTTGATCAGTTAAGAAGATTATCTCTCTGTAAAGTGAAGCTAAATCTGGAAGAAAAAAAAAAGACATGCATAGGTGAGACACTAAAGGGCGAATTAGCACCACATCAGCCTCTCAGTAGGTATGCAGAGTCTGTAGATAATCTCCATTTTGTGCTTGCCATTCCCCTCCACCCCCTGTAAAATGGGTACAAAGGCAAGAAATGAGGCAGCAGCCCCCTTTAACCCCAGCTGAAGTACATGAAGAAATATTTAGGATTTTCATTCCATTGTACTACATCAGTTTCGCTTTTTACGTTGTCCAGAAAAAAAAAAAAATCCATCCTATCTTTGCTAAGAGATAATTTTATTTCCAATTTTTTAAAAAATGAGAAAAATAAAATTCAGATCATACATCTGAATTTGTTTTCACACTACAGGCAGTACAGCACCACCTGTGGTTGGATCTAGGTTGAAAGTACCAAACGTTTTCTTCATTTTAGACCCTTTTACTATCAAGGTAGATTGTAAGAACCACTTTTCTCTCACAGCCTCTACTGCTGAGTGTGCCAAACAACAATCTCCTTATACTGTTCATTTTCAATTCTTTATTTTATTCTTAAAACGGAGAAGATCTCGTTACATTTATGGGTGACAATGACTATCTAGGTCATCTTCTTACATAATTTGTGAATGGAANAGACGCGGCGGGTGGGGCTGCGGTCTCGGCGGCCTGAAGGCAATGCCGGGCAGCTCCCAGTTCATCGGGTGGACCGAGTGAGCTGGCCCTGGGCACCCGGGGTCTTCCCCGAGACCTGGGCGGGGTCTCAGGACCGCCCTGCAGCTCCGAGATGCCTGCGCCCCGCTTCCTCCCTGGACACCCACTCTCCGCGTCGGAACTGGCTCCACGGCTTCTGCTTGTTCTCATGATTCCTACCTGGAGTCACCTGTACCCCTGGTCGTGTAACGGGAGGCCTTAGAGACCGTGGCGCAGCCGGGCAGTCAGGACAGCGGTGCGAGTCCAGGCTGCATCCGTCTGACGCCCATAGCACCTCGTTTCCAAAAGCGCGAGGAGGAAAAACCAAAACAAACAAAACAGGAGTCCCCTTGAGTCTACCCACGACGGTTAATTCACTCGGATGTGTGGACGATCTAGCAATCAGGGCAACGCTGCCTTGCAAAACCCCATTCATTCATTCCTTCATTTTAACAGGGCAAGTCTACGATAGGTTATTTGTACTGTGTCAGCTGCAACTAATGATGACTTTGCTTCTCTTATTGCCTCTACTTTTTAGGTACCTCTCTAAAGCTGGATATTGTTACCTCCTAAAAAGTACCATGTACTAGAAATGTTTATACCATGTGAGTGGTTGGCAACAAATTTGACTCAAATTTTTCTGGAAAGCGACTTTAATAGGAAAACTTGATCAGTTAAGAAGATTATCTCTCTGTAAAGTGAAGCTAAATCTGGAAGAAAAAAAAAAGACATGCATAGGTGAGACACTAAAGGGCGAATTAGCACCACATCAGCCTCTCAGTAGGTATGCAGAGTCTGTAGATAATCTCCATTTTGTGCTTGCCATTCCCCTCCACCCCCTGTAAAATGGGTACAAAGGCAAGAAATGAGGCAGCAGCCCCCTTTAACCCCAGCTGAAGTACATGAAGAAATATTTAGGATTTTCATTCCATTGTACTACATCAGTTTCGCTTTTTACGTTGTCCAGAAAAAAAAAAAAATCCATCCTATCTTTGCTAAGAGATAATTTTATTTCCAATTTTTTAAAAAATGAGAAAAATAAAATTCAGATCATACATCTGAATTTGTTTTCACACTACAGGCAGTACAGCACCACCTGTGGTTGGATCTAGGTTGAAAGTACCAAACGTTTTCTTCATTTTAGACCCTTTTACTATCAAGGTAGATTGTAAGAACCACTTTTCTCTCACAGCCTCTACTGCTGAGTGTGCCAAACAACAATCTTCTTATACTGTTCATTTTCAATTCTTTATTTTATTCTTAAAACGGAGAAGATCTCGTTACATTTATGGGTGACAATGACTATCTAGGTCATCTTCTTACATAATTTGTGAATGGAAAAGAGAGAAAGGGGTCATGAAACGATCATTAAGATACATTGGAAAAATATTTCTGAAACTTTCTCTTTTGGGACAAATAAGACACTCTTTCTATAACATTAACAAATACCAGAATGAAATTAAAAAGTTAGAAAAAATTGGAGGTTTTTTTGTTGTTGTTGTTTCTACTATATCAGCAGCTTTGTCGTTTGCACAAAAGGAAGCACTCTTCTTTATATTTTGAATTTACCTGAGTTAATCCTTAGGGAGAGTAATAAGGCCTGTTATTCTTAATACGCTACAGAAAAAAAGAAAGAGAGAGAGGCAGGAAAGGATGAAAATATAAGACTTTTTGGTAGTTTATAATGAGCAATTTTTTTTTGATATGGGAAAAAATTAAATAGTAACACTAATAAAGAAAATACATCAAAACTTTCTCATTATTTTTATAAATAATGGCTACACAATTGGACTAACTTTATAATAAGTTAGAGGCTCAAAGAATGTATAAATATAGCTTTTATTCTTCTTACAACTTTTTAATAATTCTTTTTAATCACTCAGATATATTATATTAAAATTTATTAAATTATGAGACATACTAAGTATTTGTTTTTAAATTCGCATATATTTTTGAGATTTTCAAGATGACAAACCACTTACTTTGGTAATATTTTATGAAGTGAAATTTTTTTGAATGTGACTTTAATTTCTCAAAATATTAGCAAAACTGACGTGTCAAAATGGCTTTCCTCAAGAGATTAGTCTTTCTTTTGTAAGCAGAAGAATGCCTTTATCTAGATAGAGTTTACTGATTAAGATTCCAACATTAGCTCACTGTCATTAAAGCATTGTAGAACTACTTCAAACATTTTACTAAAATTTACAGTTATTCAATAAGTATTTAACAAACAGAATTATCTCATTGCTGTTAATTTAATTTGTATAGACTTAAATGGAGTTCAAGAATAGGCAGTATGAATGACGGAGTCAAAAACAGACTATTTCTGTATAGGCAGGCATGAATCCAAGTCTAGATATCATTTGCTTTTCCCTCTTTCTCCTGCTCTGTCTAAGGAGTTCTCCACAGTGCATTTTGTAGGTTTAGGGAAATGGCCAGAATTCTTTCATTTCCAAATATTTTCTTTCACTCTGCACCTAATTCAAGTAAGTTCAAGAAAAATTTTACCTAGTTACTTTAAGTTACAAGTATCTGTGTCTTTAATTCAATAGTATAGTCTGAAGCTATGCAATTCAAGATGGAGAATACCATACTACCTTCATGTATTCATTTATTCTTTCATTTACTTAACATTTATTGAATTTTAATTCATATTCTTTAAATGAGAGTACTTGTCCATTAGAGATTAGGAAATGAATAATTGAGTGAGAGGAAGAGTTGATTCATATATATATATATATTTTTTTTTTTTGGTCTTTTTTGTGACTGGTAAGGGGATTGCAACCCTTGGCTTGGTGTCACCTGCACCGCACTCAGCCAGTGAGCTCACCGGCCATCCCTATATAGGATCCGAACCCGCGGCGGGAGCGCCACTGTGCTCCCAAGCACCTCACTCTCCCAAGTGTGCCACGGGGTCGGCCCTTGATTCATAAATTTTAAATTCCAAGTGAACCTTCCAAGATTGTTTGCTAATCCTGATAAAATATGAACTTGAGAGTTGTTACGATTTGAACATTGTTTCCCAAAAAGAATCCATTGAAAACTTAATCTGCAATGTGGCAATGTTGGGATGTGGGGCCTAACAAGAGGTTATTAGGCCAGGAGGGTGGAATGAATGGATTGATGCCATTGTGACTGGAGTTGGTTTATTGTTGCAGAAGTAAATTCTCCATAAAAGGGAGTTCAGCCCCCTTCTATCTCTCTCTCACCCTCTCACCTTCCTCCCTGTGAGCACTCAGCAGGAAGGCCATCACCAGATGCTGGTGCCTTGATTTTGGGCCTTCCAGGCTCCAAAAGTATGAGCCAATAAATTTCTGTTCATTAATAAATTACCCAGTGATGGAGTTTGGATGTGTTATCCCCTCCAAAACTCATGTGGAAATTTGATCTCCAATGTGGCAGTGTTGGAAGCTGATTGAGTCATGGTGGTGGATCCCTCATGAATGGATTAATGCTCTCCCTGGGGGAGGGGGGATTAATGAGTGAGTTCTCGCTCTATTAGTTCCCATGAGAGCTTGTTGCTTAAAAAGACCCTGGCACCTTCTCTCTCTCTCTTGCTTCCTCTCGCCATGTGATCTGCTTGTACCCACCAGCAGCCTGCCACTTTCCACCATGAGTAGAAGCAGCCTGAGGCCCGTGCCAGATGCATCTGTCCCAGAATCGTAAGCCAAATAAACCTCTCTTCTTTATAAATTACCTAGTCTCAGGCAATTCTGTTATAGCAACACAAAACGGACTAAAGCACCCAGTCTCAGGTATTCTGTTATAACAGCACAAAATAGACTAAAAAAGAAGTAAAATGCCAATTCACAAATATCTACTATGTACCTAACACTGTCTTTAATATGAATGGTTAAAAATAAATTGTTTGTTGGTGAATATTCCAAAGTTCTTGGTATGGAGAAAAATTAAAATACATGGAATAACATAAATTATGAAAGGCATAATTTTAGGATCTTAAAATATTTTTTTGCCAGAGCTTAAGTCAAAGGTCAGAAGTTTTTTTTTTTTTTTTTTTTAATTAGTCCTCTGTTAAACATTAATATGGCCAGAGATCACAGAAGGAAAAATTCAGTAGAAGAGTTTTCTCATGTATTTTAAAGGTCAGGTGGGTCAGATTAGATTGCTAGTTCTGATGAAATTTGAACTCAAGAAAGACTTCCTGCTTTGAAAACCAGAAAAACCAGGGACTTGATTCTTAATACTGATTCAATTACTATGAAATTAAAAATGAAAAATATTGAGGTTAAATACCCTAGATAAAACATCTAAAGATCATTAAGTGGTATCACATATCCCCAGAAGTTTTTCAGAAAAGCCTGCCAATCAACTTGAAAGGAGTTTTTCTGAAATCCATGACTCTAGTGGCCTTTCAATTTTGATTTAGTTCATGATACAAAATATATGAAACAAGATGTTTTAAAAGTTTTCAGAGATATTGTATAATATTAAATATACTTTTGGTAAACAATAATTCCTTGTCCCTTTTAATAAACAAATATAGTTACTTTCTCTCTCTCTCTCTCTCTCACACACACACACACACACACACACACACTCCTAGAGAGTTTTTAAAGTGGATCATTGATTGATTACATGTGGAGCTTGTGTGTATTTATGTAAAAAATGAGACTTAGGGAAATAAAAATTAAAACAATAATGCAATACCACTATACTTCCCCCATTAAAATGGTATATAATGAAAAAAAAGGAAAATACCAGGTGTTGAACTGTTTGCAAATTAACTGACCTGTCATACACAGATCGAAGGTCTAAATTGATAGAACCACTTCAGAAAATTGTGGTGGTTGTATTATTATGACACAACAATTCCATTTCTAGATATATATACTGAAATGCATATGTATTCATGAAAAGACATACTTTAGAATACTTATAGAAAGCCCAGACAAACAAACAAAAAACCCAAACATGCGTAGAGTGTATAACAGGTAAAAAAAAAAAAATGTGGGATATTCATGACATGTATTACTATACCACAATGAGAATGAATAAGCAACTACATCAACGTGGATGGCAGTCTGACATCACATGAATCCACTGATTGTGTGAGAACACTGAAAGTGGGACCACCAGACATTGTATTCTTCATGCTGCATGCGTAGAGTGTATAACAGGTAAAAAAAAAAAATGTGGGATATTCATGACATGTATTACTATACCACAATGAGAATGAATAAGCAACTACATCAACGTGGATGGCAGTCTCACATCACAAGAATCCACTGATTGTGTGAGAACACTGAAAGTGGGACCACCAGACATTGTATTCTTCATGCTATGATCCCATAAGAAGTACACAGTATCATCTCTGAGGTATATTGCCTAACATTGAGCCTAAGTCTAATCACATCTTTAGTTGTAAGTACCAGAATACAAGAAATATAAGGACATAAGAACTGGGTAGAAAACATTATTCATTGGTCAAATCAAAAATGTGGGATTTTCTAAATGATTCAGTTTCATAAACAAATCATTGTCATGATAAAAAGTCAGGTAAGACTGTTATTGCAGGAAGGTTCTCCAGTGGCCTTGGACTGACCCAGTTCATGCTGTTTTGCTTGTGCTTTTTAAAGCACAACTGTAGAATGTGCTGGAAATGCAACACCCTGAGATAAGAGAGGGACTGACAGGAATAGCTCTGTTCAAGACTCCAGCCACCCTGGGTAGATTTTATCTGTAGGTAATACATTCACTTCAAATAACTTGTGTGATGGGTGTTCTGTCTCCTGGACTCAGATGAGATGGTAATTAACGCAGTGAACCCGCTTCACAATTATTGAGTAAAAGAAATTCAATGGCTCCTATAAGATGATAAACCTAATGGCACATGAGCAAAGATTATTTGTAAATTTTACTTCAAATCTGAAATAATACATGTTCTGAGAAAATAATAGCTCAAGTGAAGGATCCTCTTTTCTCTCAAATTCCTGCCACCACCCAACCACTCCAATGATTCTCGCCATTTGTGGAGAAGAACAGGGATGCATCTGAGACCTTGAGAATTTAGGGCAGGAGGTGTAGATTCAGAGCAATTTTGCTTAGGGCAGGCCTAAGAATTCAGATTTGGGGAAGGAATTTGTCTCTCCAGACTTTATCTCTGCAGATGCTTGGGAGTGACTCAGGATAGGAAAGATTTGGTGGCAACCCTCTTATCCAATAAATCTCCTTCAGAGCACAAAGGTAGAGTGCCCTGCTGAGACTTGTGCTCAGGAATATCACTGAAAGAGGTTGAGCATTAATCTGAGACTGTCTCACATCATTTTTACTTGATAAAGTAGAAGCTTCCTTCACCAATAGGAAAATCCCCAACATGCTATTTCAATCACTGCTAGTTCTCTACAGTATTTCCATCACTTGTGTGTCCTCTATTATTAGAGAGAACTCAGCAGTCTAAATTGCACAGGTGCTGGGTCCTATATCTACTGATAGAAGCAGGTAAAAAAAGGTCACAAATTACTTAAAGGGCACAGTAGTTTTAGGAATGAAGACAGGTCAAACAAATGATTGCTCTTGTCAAGTATTTGAACTAAGGATGCCCTGATCAATTCTCTATAAATAAAGTGATCGTTCATCTATTGGGAATGAAATAACTGGGTCTCAAAAGTCAAGATCAGCCCAGATTTGGTATTTATAGAGATAATTCAAGATAAGCTCCTAGATCTTAAAAGATACATAAATAGTCATCCTCTATATGCTGCAAAGAGAAATTGGACTTAAAATGTAAGAAGTGACCTAGATCTGTAGATGTGTGCAATTAGATTAAGACAAAATCAGGAGTAAAGGGGACAGAAGTGGTGGTTGGTGTACTAATACTGCGAGAAAGATAACTTTGTTATTTTCCAGGTTAAAGCTCCTATTTTTTCCTCTTTGTTCATAAGAACTAATACATATGAATTTAATAGAGTATTACCATCAGGATGATTATTTAATCAGTCATGTTATGAATAAGTGAGGCCACCTTCTAGGCAGTTAAAAAGAAGAGAAGGAGAGTACGTAGAAAAGGGAGAAACTGTTTTTCTAAAGCAATTATTAAATCAAAGACCTCTTGTCCATAATTTGGTTAGGGTTAATAATCATCATAAAATAAGTTTTAACATATATACCAAATAACTAAATGATACTGATCAATGAAAAAAGAATTGATAGACATAGATATTCATTTCCTTAAGCCTGTGTTTTAAAGTGACAACATTAAAGACCAAAGAATGGAAAGCAAAATTGTAGAATAAAATGACAGTCTAAGTAATTAAGGCTTAAACCATTCTTCAAAATTACCTATTTCCTTCATGAATTAAAATAAACTAAGGGGAATTTAAAATATATAGGTCTCTGAAAAGAAAGTAGCCGTATTCAACATAATATACCTACCTGATTATGAGCAAAGGAGTATGAAATATTGTTTAAAGAAATGTAAAAAAGGTTGAACAAATAAACACATTTATGGTAATT
Organism: Galeopterus variegatus; assembly: GCF_000696425.1. Lineage (NCBI taxonomy): Eukaryota > Metazoa > Chordata > Mammalia > Dermoptera > Cynocephalidae > Galeopterus > Galeopterus variegatus. The sequence continues at coordinate 117,895 of NW_007730575.1, forward strand.
TTTGTTATTTTTTTATCTTGAAATAATGGCAAATAATTACATTTTTTGGAATGCGAATTTTAATACATTTTTCCAAAATAAGCCTAGGGAAAACGTTTTAAAAGAGTAATTGTTTTGTAAATTATAATAACATTAAATAATTATTAATGGTATTTATAATAACCTTGTTATTGAGAAAAAAAAGAATAGTTTAAAACAGTGAACAATCTAAAATAAAGTATAAAGAATCATATTTTTAAAGACAGCACACTGTTAGGCCGAATTCTTTAAAAGAGCAATTCCGAAACTGAGAAGTTAAATATAGAAAGTAACAGGATGATACATAGTTACATACTTTAACATTTTAACAACCAAAATAAAGCTTTTGTATGTTAAGGATAATTCAAAAAAATCAGCATTTGTTGTTAATCTTGTATCTAATATCTTAGAGAATACATTTTGCCACTCCAGCCACTTGAATATACAATACTGAAGACAAAATTTTATGACATTTGAGACTTCTGGAACATTTTGAAAGCCTAATAAGTAATAATATACTGAAACTGTAAATGATAGGTAAGTAATAATGAAAAACCAAACTGTGATCAGCAAATACATTTTTGGTATTCATTCTGGTGGAAAAAAATTGTTTCAAAGTATTTTTCAAAATGAATGAAATCTATTCAAATAGAGTAATAGTGCTAATAGATAAAATGTATCTAGAGGTATAAGAACATCATGCAATCATCACAGGTAATATAAAAGAGGGTATGAGGTAAGTATTTTTTGCTAAAGATACATAAACTAATTTCAAAAAAACAGGAAGGAGAAAAATGTTAAAATAATTAATATAAAACAAATATGTGTGATACTTCAGAGCACACCCACGCTACTTCACATCTACCCATCAGTTTTTCACAAAACATCTCCCCTATTCACCCAATTAGCAGCACATGAAACCACACAATATTCACAACTTTATGTTGAATACCAGCAGACTGTACCTAAAAAAAAATTACTATATGATATTTTTATAAATTTATAGTCAACTGTACAAAGCTCAGCGCCTGAAATTGAGCATTCACTTTTCATCTTCATTCTACAATAGATGAGCTGTGACATTGAGTCAATCTTGCTATGAGAATGCACTAGAAATTCTACCTGGAATTTATAGTCAACTGTACAAAGCTCAGCGCCTGAAATTGAGCATTCACTTTTCATCTTCATTCTTCAATAGATGAGCTGTGACATTGAGTCAATCTTGCTATGAGAATGCACTAGAAATTCTACCTGAGTGTGCTGGGATAAAGGAAAAGCTTTATGCTTTCTTATTTTTCCATCTTGGTAATTGAGAGACACTGATAAAAGATCTTTTGTCTCTTTCTCTCTCCCTAAGCTCTTTCAGTGAAATGTGAAATTTGTTTCAAAGTGACGCTGTGAATAAATACAGTCAAGCCCTTCAAATAAACTTAAGATTTATAATGTTGAAGAATAAAGATCTGGGCTGCAATTTAATTGCTATGCCAATCATGATCAGAAACACAATGTCTTAAAATGGAACTCTTAAAGACCAGATAGCATTTATTTTATGAGTTTTGTATGGTTCAACCACTTGAAGAAAATAAAGTTAAACCATCTGATTTTATATGGAAAATTAAGCATTTATATTTCTTGCAAATACAATTTACTATTCTATTTCTCAAAATATGAAAATTGTAAGTGTAAATCAGATACGGCCAAGCCCTTTGGAACTTGTCTTAATCAAAAAGTAAGATCATTTTGAAAACAAAATAAGAATTTAAAATGCAATAAAGACACTGAGATAAATATAGGCAAAAAATGCAAAAACAAACATTTGGAAGAGAGAGAATGCAAATTAGGGGTTTTTTTTGTTTTTTTTGTTTTTTTTTTTTTGTGACCTGTAAGGGGATCGCAACCCTTGGCTTGGTGTCGTCCCCACTGTGCTCAGCCAGTGAGCGCACCAACCATCCCTATTATATGATCCAAACCCGCGGCCTTGGCGCTCCCAGCACCGCACTCTCCTGAGTGAGCCACAGAGTCGGCCCCAAATTAGGTTTAACTAGATGATAACTTCTTAACAGTCCCTATGGTATAGAGTATACAATTAGTTATTAAATATAAAGAATGAAGAAATAAACATTTGTTAGAATACTTAATAATAAATGAGATTACAGATGCATGTAGTACACATAATCGTACTTTGAATCAGTTTATTTGGCTCTTAAGAAAAGATTAAAGGATAAATTAACTTTTTTTTGAAAATTTAAAATAAAAAAGAATTTTAATGTGTTGAAAGGATAAAATTATGCACTGTTCTAAAAACATACATTAACCCCAGAATTACCACTTACCTTCCCAGGTCTGCTCTTTTTGTCCCAATTTCACCTCATCCCATGATTGCTATCCCTGATTCTTCTTACCACACATATCATTGAATACCTCCCAGCAATAAAAAATGGACAAACTACTGATAGTGCAACAAGGGTGTATTTAAATAACATTATTTAGTGAGAGGAGCCTGGCACAGAATAGTACATACTGCATCATTCCAAAACCTACTTTATGATGGTAAAGTAAGAAGAGTGGTTGTCTCTGGGGAGGGCGAGGTACACTGAAGAGTGTTATACAGAAACCTCTTGGAGTGAGAGAAATGTTCTTTATCTTGTTTGGCCTTGTTTGTTTGTGTGATTATCCAAGTTCATATATTTGTCATAACTGTTCAAAGTGTTAACTTAAAAAATCTGTTCAAAAATTTTATTCTATGCACATTATACCTCAATAAATAAAAATAAACAAATGTTGAGGAAGAAGGGAACATGATACAACAATCATAACAGATGTTGTTAATCTGGGGATCCTGGATTTAAAACAACATTTATGGTCAAGCTTTAGCTCCTTAAATTTAGTGCAAAATGTTGTATCTTAGGAAGAAGAAATATGCCTCTTCCTGAAGATGGATAAAGTTATCATCAGATTATCAAAAAGGTCTATGACCTCCAACAAATATAAAACCCTTAGTTAAACTCCTAAATTTATGAATAAAGAGCAATTCCCTCAAGGACACATGATTATTAGCATGTGTCTAAACCATTATATTTTCCTATTTAGTGATACTTTTTTCAGTATCAACCTAATTAATCTTACATGCAAAACTTTGAAAAACAGTACCCATGCTGTTTCAACTTTATTTAAAAAGATATTTTATGTTACAAGTCGGTTTTTAAACACAGACAAAGTGTTTGCCTGAATTAAAATCCACATTGTGAAAAATAAAGTGAAATGTATAAAAGCAATGTTGCTAACAGAGTAAGCTTTAAAATTAGAGTTTAGTTTTAGTATGTAGAAACACAACTGTTTTTTATATGTTGATGCTATATCCCAAAACTTTACTGAATTTGTATATTAATTCTAAAATATTTTTTGAGGAGTCTATAGAGTTTGCTATGTATGGAAACATGTCATCTGCAAACAAAGATAATTTTATTTCTTCCTTTCCACTTTGGATGCCTTTTATTTCCTTTTTTTTTTGCCTACTTGCTCTGGCTAAGACTTTCAGTATTATGTTTATGTTAAATAGAAATGGTGAGGCTGAGCACACTTGTCTTCTTTCTAACATTAGAGGAAAAGCTTTAAGTTTTTCACCATCAAATATGATGTTTCATGTGGGCTTGTCATATAGGGTCTCTATTATGCTGAGTACATTCCTTCTATACCTAGTTTGTCAACAAAAGGCATTTTTTTCACCAAAAGTTATTGAATTTTGTCAAATTTTTTTTCTGCATGTGCTGAGATGATCATCTGATTTTTATTCTTTATTTTGTTAATGTGGTACATACTACTAATTGACTATTAAGAAAACAATCCCATTTGCAATAGCACCACAAAGTATAAAATAAACAGGTAGTAATAAACTTGGACAAGTACATGCAAGACGTGTGCACTGAAAATTACAATATGTTGATAAAAATATTTTAAAAGACATAAATAAGTGGAAAGACATCTATGTTCATGGATTGGAAAACTTAACATTTTAAAAATATTCATACTACACAAAAGAAATCGACATATTCAGTGCTATTCCCATCAAAATCCTAATGGCATTTCATACAGAAACAGGAAAAACGATCCTGCAATTCATATGGAGCAACAAAAGACCAATGAAAACCAAAGTGAACTTAAGAAAGTAGAACAAAGCTGTAGACCTCACACTTCCTGATTTCAAAGAACACTAAAAAGCTGCAGTAATGAAAGCAATGTGATAAAGACAGACATATGGACCAATGCAACAGAATAGAGAGACCAAAAAATAAACCCAAACGTTGACAGATGAATGGATACAGAAAATGTGGTATGAATGTACAACAGAATATTAAGCAGCCTGAAAAAAGAAGGAAATCCTACGACTTGAGATGACATGGAAGGACCTGGAAGATGTTGTACTAAATGAAATGTGAATCACAAAAGGACACATACTGCATGATTTCATTTACATGAGGTATCTAAAACACTCAAACTTATAGAAGCAAAAAATAGAATGGTGATTTCCAGGAGAAAGGGGAGTGGGGAATGGGGAGTTGTTCAATGAGTATAAATTACAGTAATATGAGATGAGTAAGTTCTAGATATCTGATGTATAACATAGTTAGTGCCTAGTTAGTAGTACATTTTTGTGGACTTAAAATTAAGAGGATAGATTTCATGTTAAGTGTTCTTATTTAAAAGAAGCAGCAGCAGCAGCAGCAGCAGCAGCAAAGAGACATAAGGAAACTTTTGGAGGTGATGGATATATTTATTTCCTTTGTTGTGGTAACGGTCTCACAGATGTACGAATGTGTCCAAACTCATCAAATTGTATACATTAAATGTGTGCAGTTTTTTATACATCAATTATACCTCAATAAATCTGTATAAAAATAGAGGTAAAATATCATGCTTTCAACTGAATTGAGTGGGGATATTAGAAAATATATATATTTGAGAGTCTAATATCCAAGACAATGACAATTACATTTTGTCTCTGGGAGGACAGTCAATATTAAGACAATCTTTTAAAGTCCTGATGCAAATGGAAACACTCACAAAATATAATCTCCTTTCGGAAATAAATATGCTGGGGTCAGAGCTGCTAACATCTCAATCAAAGAAGGAACTGATTCTCACCAGCATGTTTCCACAAGAAGTTAATAAATCCAAACGCCTTATAAAACCATTTCATGCAGAGAGCAGGCAAGCAGGCTGGTCACACTGGAATGTTTTTACTGTTCATCTGTCCTATAAATACCAAAACTGTTACGTCCCTGGAACTGAGAACCTGACTTTTAACAAGCCCCCACCCTTCAGTTTTGTTTGTCTAAGTTTTGTTCCTCTAAGTTTCTATCTCCCTAAGTTTCTGTTCCCACAAGCAGGCTGAACAGGTTGCATCCAGAGTGTAACATTGTAACTGCTAACCCCAGCTAGCCCAAGGTTTCTGTCTCCCCAAGTCTCTGTTCCCATGAGCAGGCTGTATCCAGAGTGGAACACTGTGACGGTCTTCCCAGGCTAGGCCAGATGCCAATCTTAAGCCTATAAAAGGAGACACCCAACTTCTTCTCAGTAATGATGCCATTTTTTGGCTCAGCCTGGCAGGTCTGCTTGCCGCTTGCTAATAAAATCTTTTCTTTGTTTCCCTGGCTAATGTCTCCTTCCTTGGCAACCTTACAAAAACTAAGAAGGATTTCTAGTTCCTGTAAATAACTTCACCATAGTATCACAATTTGTGATGGAAAAATTATCAGAGCATAGCTTGAGTTAGCAACTGGTTTACAATAGGATAAACTTGACTTCTCATTCTTTTCTAGAGAATATATGGGTTATTTATTGATCTCAGTTTTTTCTTTTCTTTTTTATTTTCCAAAATCTTTTAAATTCTCTGAAAGGAGAATTATAGAGAGGATTGTGCAGCAAAATTATCTCATATATACCCCATGCTTTAAATTCAAAGCAATCTAGAAAAAAATAGGAGAAGAAAACACAAAGACATGGCTGTATTAGTTTGCTTTCTGTCGCTGATAATAGGAAACCTGAAACTGGGTAATCTATAAGAAAATGAAATTCATTTCTTACACTGTTGGAGGCTGGAAAGTCCAAGTTTGAGGGGCAAATCTGATGAGGGCATTCCAGGAGGCGACTCTGTACAGAGTCCCATGGCAATGCAGGGTATCACATAAGGAGGGCTGAGTGTGCATTAGTCAGGATCTTCCACAGAGACAGAACCTATAGGATATGTATGTAAATATATGAGGGGAGATTTATTAGGGGAATTGGCTCCCACAATTATAAAGCCTGAGAAGTTCCACAATAGCCTGTCTGCAAAATAGATGCCGGTAGTGTGGTTCAGCCCAAGCTGGAAAGCCTCAAAACCAGGAAAGCTGATGGTGTAATTCTCAGTCTGTGGCCAAAGGCCTGAGAGCCTGGAGGTGCCTCTGGTGTAAATCCTGGAATCCGAAGGACAAAGAGTGTCAAGTTCTGATGTCCATGGACAGGAGAGAAGAGTATACGGTATCTTCAGCAGATAGAGAGAGATTCCCATTTTCCTCTGTTTTTGTTCTCTCTGGGCCCCTAGCAGATTGAATGGTGCCTGGCTGTACTGAGAGAGAATCTTTCCCATGTAGTCCACTCAGGCTTACGTGCTAACCTCCTCTGGAAACACCTTCACAGACACATCCCCAAATAATACTTTGCCAGGTTTCTAGGTATTCCCTAATTTAGCCAAGTCAATACCTAAAATTAACCATTGCAAGTCCACCCCTGGTCAACTTGGTGCCCATAATTATATCCTTAAACCTCGTTTAATCTCTAAATGACACAATAACAAAGTAATAGTTTTGCCTGAAATAATGCAACTATCCTGGATACAACAGAAAACATGTTAATCCCTTTCCCACAAGAGGAGGTTAAGTCTCCAGGTAATGTTTGCTGTTTTCCTGATATCCCATGACTTAAATAAAAATACTATGATGTGATGTTAACAGTATTTAAATACTGATACTAAGCATTAAGTTTTATTTTACATGATAAAGAATAAGAGGAACAAAACTGAAGATAATTGTTTAATGCATATGTATTACATACACACACACAGAGATATATTCTTAACAAAGTAGGGAGGACAATTATAGTCCTTGTTTCTGTAACTGGTCACGTGGTTGTAGCTGGCATTTATAACTACCTTCTTCTACTCCCCATTCTGTATTCCCTTTGTCTTCAGCAAATAGCTCAACTGATCATGATTTTCTACCCAGTAGGGTGACCCAAACTTCATCCCTGGAGTTTGGGCCATTCATAGTCTTCCCTGGATTGGGTTGTTGTAATTTCCATTTTACCTTAATAATAGCACATGGTAGTACTAAGAGACAACTTAAGGAATCTCCTGTATTCCAGACATAATCTTCCTTACCTCCACTGTGAAGTGGTTGTCCAATTTCCCCTTGGTAGTCCAGATCAATCCTCCAGCCAAGACTAAAACTCTCTTCTTAGCCTGTTGACTCAGAGGCATTAGGAACCCAAAGTTGCTGAATGGTAGCCTGAACTTCTAGTGCAGCGAAATCATTCTTGTGTCTTCCTGGTGGAAGCATTTCTCCTTCTGGAACTAAGACCTCTAGGCCAGCAGAGCATAAAGTTGAGGAGACAGAAAGCAAAAATTTTTCTAGTAGGTCACTAGGGGTAATGATGAGTGGTGTCAGTTCCATTTCTACCCATTGATTCCTGGATCCATTGATCCTGGCTATGGGAGAAATAGTACCATATACTGGGTGCTGATTTAGAGCATATACAGCCTTCTGGTGAACACTGTCCCAGCCCTGCAAGGTATTGTCACCTAGCTGGCACTGTAACTGTAACTTCAAAAGACCATTCCACCATTCTATCAAACTGACCACTTCAGGATGATGGGGAGCCTGGTAAGACCAGTGAATTCCACAAGCACAAGCCCATCGCTGCACTTCTTTGGCTGTAAAGTGAGTTCTTTGCAATGTGAAGTAAGTTCAGAAGCAATGCTGTGCGGATTAAAATGATGGTGCGTGAGGCATTCCATGAGTCCGTGGATGGTAGTTTTGGCAGAAGCTTTGCATGCAGGGAAGGCAAATCTATATCCGAGTAAGTGTCTGTTCTAGTAAGGACAAAATGCTGCCCCTTCTATGATGGAAGTGGTCCGGTGTAATCTACCTCCCACCAGGTAGATCATCCCAGGGAATGGTGCCATATTGGGGGCTCAGTGTTGGTTTCTGCTGCTGGCAGATTGGGCACTAAAGTTGCCATAGGCAGATTGGCCTTGGTAAGTGGAAGTCCATGTTGCTAAGCCCACATGTAACCTCCATTTCTGCCACCATGGCCTCTTTTTCATGAGCCCTCTGGGTGATGACAGGAGTGGCTGGGGAAAGAGGCTGACTAGTATCCACAAAACGGGTCATCTTATCCACCTGGTTATTAAAGTCCTCTTCTGCTGAGGTCACCCGTTGGTGGGCGTTCACATGGGAAACAAATATCTTTACATCCTTTGCCCACTCAGAGAGGTCTATCCACATACTTCTTCCCTGAATTTACTTGTTACCAATTTTCTAATTATGTTCCTTCCAAGTCCCTGGCCATCTTGCCAAACTATTGGCTACAGCCCATGAATCAGTATATAATTGCATGTCTGGGCATTTCTTCTTCCAAGCAAAGTGCACATCTAGATTCACTGCCCAGAGTTCTTCTGCCCATTGAAAAGATTCTCCTTCAACACTGTCCTTCAGGAATATCCCAGAAAGGGGCTATTGTGCTATAGCTGTTCACTCTTGGGTGGTGCCTGCATATCACATAGAACTGTCTGCAAACCAGGACCTAGTCTTCTTTTCCTCTGTCAATTGATCATAGGGTACACCCCATGAGGCCATAGGTGCAGGCTGAGAGAGAAAAGGTAGTGTAGCAGAAGTAGGAGCCATGGGCATTTGGGCCGCTTCTCCATGGAACTTACTTGTGCTTTCAGGACCTGCTTGGGATCAATCACATATATACCATTCCCATTTGATGATGAAGTGCTGCTATGCATGCCCAAACTTGTGGCTTGCTGGGTCAGATAACATCCTGGTTGTGATGGGCAGCTCAGGTCACATGGTAACTTTGTGGCCCACAGTCAAGCGTTTAGTTTCTATTAAGGCCTAGTAGCAGGCCGAGAGCTCTATCTTAAGGGGGAGTAGTTATCTGCAAATGATGGAAAGGCTATGCTCCAAAATCCTATGATTCACCTCTAGGGTCCTGCTAAAGACTCCAAAAAGCATCCCTATCTGCCACTGATTCCTCAAGGACCATTGGGTCTGCTGGATCATATGGCCCAAGGGGCAGAGCAGCTTGCACAGCAGCCTGGACCTGTTGCAGAGCCTTCTCCTGCTCTGGGCCCCACTCAAAACAAGCAGATTTTTAGGTCACTTGGTAGATGGGCCAGAGTAATAATACTCCCAAATGAGGAATGTGCTGCTTCCAACATCCAAATAGGCCCACTAGGTGTTGTGTCTCTTTCTTGGTTGTAGGAGGGGACAGATACAACAACTTATCATTCACCTTGGCATGCCCCACATCACTGAACCTGTAGAAATTTAACTGAGGTAGATGTTGCCTGAATTTTAATAGGATTTATTTCCCATCCTCTGACACACAACTGTCTTACCAATAAGTCCAGAGTAGTTGCTACTTCATGCTCACTAAGTCCAATCAGCATAATAGCATCAGTGTAATGGACCAGTATGATGTCTTGTGGAAGGGAAACATGATCAAATCCCTGCAAACTAAATGGTGACATAGAGCTGGAGAGTTGATATACCCCTGAGTTAGGACAGTGAAGGTATGTTGCTGGACTTACCAGCTCAAAGCAAACTGCTTCTGGTGAATCTTATAAACAGGGATGGAGAAAAGTCATTTGCTAGCTCAATAGCTGTATACCAGGTACCCAGAAACGTGTTAATTTGCTCAAGCAATTAAACCAAATCTGGTACAGCAGCTGTAACTGGAGTCACCACTTGGTTAAGGCTTCAATAATCCACTGTCATTCTCTAGCATCCATCTGTCTTCTTCACAGGTCAAATAGGAGAGTTGAATAGGGATGTAGTGGAAATAACCACCCCTGCATCTTTCAAGTCTTTAATGGTAGCACTAATCTGTGCAGTCTTTCCAGGATTGCAGTCTTATTTTTGATATACTATTTTCCTAGGTAGAGGCAGCTCTAATGGCTCCCATTTGGCCTTTCCCATTGTAATAGTCCTCATTCCACAGGTCAGGGAACCAATGTGAGGATTCTGCTAGCTTCTAAGTATGTATATTACAATTATGCATTCTAGAACTGGGGAAATACCACAGGATGGGTCTGAGAGCCCACTGGACCTACTGTGAGTTGGATCCGAGCTAAGACTTCATTAATCACTTGGCCTGCATAAATCCCTATTCAAACTGGTGGGCCACTGTGACATTTTGGGTCTCTTGGAATCAATGTCAATTCAGAGCTAGTGTTCAGTAGTCCCTGAAAGATCTGATTATTTCCCTTTTCCCATTGCACATTTATTCTTTTAAAAAGCCATAGGTCCTTTTGCAGAAGGATGGGAGAAAGACTAATTGTGTAAATTTTTGGTAGTGTACTAGTGTCCTTACTCAAGAGGACTCAGCCACCTCTTTGTTCAAGGGGTTCTAGGAATGAAACTAGCTCAAGTTGGGGAGTTGATAGAGGGGCCCTGTTCCCCATTTTTAGGATTTGAATTAGATTTTGTTCACTTGACATAGAAGTCATCTGCTTATACAGGTCAAGTAAGAATTTACTAGGCTTCCTAACTATTTGACTTCTGGGAACAATATGATTAACTAGCCAGTGCCATAGATCTACACAAGTCAGACTATTCTGGTTGTTGTTTTGCCTCTGCTGTTAGTTTTGATAACTATGCCCACCTTGCTTTTGAAGGTTGACTGCCACCACTTGGCCTCTGTTACCTCAGGATCCAATAATCCCCATGTCATTTAAGTTCCCCAATTGAGTGACTGTGGCTCCCACTATAAGGTTCAGTCTACAGAGAAGAGCCAGACCTTGTCAGGGATGCTGGAGCTCCCCTCACAAGTCTATTTCTCAATCTATTGGTGGTAATTATGTCTTCTGGAGCCCCCCAGTGTGAGTGACTAGGTTTTATATGACAAATCCACGGGAGCAGTCCAATCTTCCTAAGCCTTTGACTTTCTTCCTCTACAGTTAACCAAGGGAGATGGGCATCTTTAACTTGCTAACAATGAGCCATCTTTTGATCCATGTTTCAGCCAGCCAATCAACCAACCAAACTGTTGCATCTTTCCTAACTTCTTGAGCTGCAACATTAAATGCAGAATCTCTGCTTAATGGGCTCATATTACTAAATCCATCCTGATCCAACTTTACGTTCCTTCCACCATTATCTCACACCCTTAATATCCATTCCCTTACAACATGCTCTCTTGCTGTCCTTATAAAACCACCAATGCCCCTCCCCACTATAACTCATTAAACTGTTAAATCATTAATCCATTCATGAGTGCATAGTCCTCAAAATCCAATCATCTCTTAAAGGATCCACCTTTCAAATAACATATTAGGGGTTAATTTTCAACATGAGTTTTGGAGGAGACAAACATTCAAACCATAACAATGACAGACTTTCAAGATAAAGATAAAGATTTCTGTAAACCAGAAATAAGAAAAAGTAGTGAGCAAGAATAAAGACGGGTGGTGAGCATCAAAAATTTAGCTTTTTTTTGGTTAACACAGTGTTTCACTTAAAATAAGGACTTAAAACTAGGATCAATAATAGAATGTAGAGGCTGCTAATAATAGGAAGCCTCAAGTGGGTCTGCTGCCAAAAGTCACAAAAGAAGAATTCCATATACCAAACAGAGGGGCTGAGGAGTACGATACGAAGTCATGACTTCTTGAGCTGTAACTGCACCAATCATCACATTAGATTAATGGCAGGATCTATGAAATTCTCAGTATGATTGATGCTGGAAGAGAGGATCTGGGGAGGTCTGATGGCCAACCACGAACCACGCTGTCCTCTTACCAGGTTCTGGACTCTGCCACAGGAAAGAATTCAAGAGCAGAGTCACAGTAGAAAGTGAAAATATGTTTAATGTAATGAATAAGAGACACAGACTTTACAGAGAAAGTTCAGCTTAGCTCCAGAAATTGAGCAGGGCCCACACAAAGTTTAATACAAACATAAGAAACACACATTTAAAGTTCGGTACAGAGTACAGGCTTTTTCAAGAGAGTGAGCAGCCAGCCACTTGCTGAAAGTAATTTGATGCAAAAAAGAAAGAAATACACACTCCACAGGCAGAGTGTGGGCTGACTAGGATAGTGAGCAAAGCCCCATCTTCTGCTGGGATTCAGCTTTTACAGTGTCACTGTCCAATGCACACTAATGCTACCTAATGAATATTTACTTGAGGGTGTGATTCCCAATTATGTAACCTAGTCTTGCATGTGCTCAGTTGGTCTCTTTTTAGGGCATTTTCATTGGTCAAATTTTATCATATGCATCAGACATATTCAGGAATATTCTGTGATCTTAGCACCCCCACTAGAAAGTCATTCAAAGGATAAACTCCCGGGTTCATGAAGCATGTTCAGTCACTGGGGTCATATAAGCCTGTATAAATTTCTTTCACTGAGTATGCTCAGCTACTGGGTTTGCATAAGCCTACCTCTTGTGATCTCAGTTTCCCTTTGTTGGTGCTAAAAATAGGTCCAATAAGCAACAGTTACTCTCCTCTAGGGCAGGGCCTAGAGGAGGGGTGTAAGACCTTGGGGAGTGGCTTGCAACCCACAGGTGTGTCCTGAAACCCGAACCCGGGGAAACTGAGCACCTCCTATTTCATGATCACAATTAAGTGAAACCTTCCTCTTATTGTAAGATCAACTCCTAAACTGGGTTTTTGATACAAAAACATCTTTAGATAGAGACAGCTGAGCTCAAAGAGAGAAGAAAACAAAAATAAACACAAAAAGGGAGTCTATAAACCTGAATTCTAAATCAAAGTATGAAAGCTAATTCTATGAAATTAACTCTACAAAATAAATAGTAAATATTAGTTAAATCAAATGAAAATAATTTTATAAAACAGATGTAGAACAATCTATATTTATTAATATAAAATAATCAATATATATTGCTCAAAATTATAAATTATTAATTAATAAAAAGCAAATGCTACAAAACATGAGTAGTCATAAATGAAAGTAGGTCAGATGCATAAAGATTATACTAGAATTCCAAAATAATGCAAAATATAGATGCAGAAATTAATTTTGATGAGTCAAAATTTAATCAAATCCCTGTACATATCTATACTAAGATCAGTTAAAGAGAGAATGAATAATTTGGAAATATGCACTGAGTAAAACATGTAGATTACAGTTTGTTGAGTTTTCTTCTCCAAATTACTACCTGTAATTTTTGTCCATTTTATTTTGTTTTTTGTTTCCCTTCATGTTAGAGATACTAATCCTCTTTCTAGTTCTTTTGTAAATATTTATCCAAAAAACATTTTGCATTTTAACTTAGTCTGTATACTTTACTAAAGATTTTTCATAGCTGAAGCCTTACTATTTCTTTATGTTCTCTGTTTACTTTCTTGTTTAGAAACATTTGCAACAAAATCTTATACAAATATTCACCTAATTTTAAAAATAATTTATTTTAGCACATAAATGTATAGTAAATTTATTTTGCACTTCGCGAGCTGTGAGATAATCTAAAAAATTTTGACAATACCATATGTTTAAAAATTTCCTTTCACTGCTTAAAATAGCATCTTCATTAAATATTTAGTTTCCCTATTCACTTAAATCCATTTAGGGTTTCTTATTAACTCTAATGCTCTATTTTTCAAATATTGCAAATGCTATATAATTTTTATTACAACTATTGAAGTAAATCATGATATCTCAACATTCATTTAGAACACATGCAGCTATATCGTGAATCATATTATGTGAGGCTAAAGAGAACTTCTAAAATGAGAATTTTTAGAGCATGGAATTGGCAGAATTTCTGACTATTTTAATATGGTAGGTAATGGGGAAAAAATGGCATACAGAGGAATTCTAAATTATAAAGCCTTTGCTGTAAAATTTATGGTGGTATGTTAACCAAAACACCACCACATGAATTGACAGTGGAGGAAAAGCCAAAAATATCAGTTTGTTTCTGAGGGATAGAGATCAATTATGTCAGCCAGAACTAGGAGTAGAGCACTCAGGTGGACATTCAAATATAAGACTTAAATGACAGAGTTTTCCATATGGGGTTGTGAGTAAGGGTGAAGATACCCAAGTGAAAATAGAAAGATGATAAATACTAAATATTTTGATTCACCTACATTAAGCAAATGATCAGAGGGAAAAAAGTTTGAATACTATAATGAGAAAAATGTTAAAACTTAGGAATGAGAACCAGTCCGTTGTGGTTCAAGAAAAAAATCTGGAGAATGAGCCAATGTCACCAAACTACTACAAACTTGTGGGTATAATGAGGGAGATATACGTAATCAGCTTCCTTATTGATGATATGGATGTGACTATATCACTAGCACAAAAACACCACTTCAAAAGCATGCAATTTTATTTGTTAAAATTTATCTCCTTGAAACACCCCTTCACTATCAAGGAGCCTCAGTTTTATCAACTCTATATTTGTTTTTATATGGTGACAAGCATCACAATAAAGTATAAAATGCTCGGAAGAGATTAAACATCATTTTGAGGCTTTGTTTAGTCCTTGGAGGAACCACATATCAACATGAATGTCTTTGTATGTCATGGTTCTAATTTCCATTGTCCTTACTTCAATAAATAAGAAATTTCTAATAAAATGATTTAATCAAACCAGGTAAATAATATGACACCTCTATCATAATATGATGATGCTTATTTATGAAGCAGCTGGGTTGGTGAAATCTCAGAATTGCTTTCTTTTATTTCAAGAGCAGTAAGCAGGCTGTCACAGTGAGTGAATAATTCATTAATTAATTCAACACACAATTATTAAGTGCCTAACAAGTTCCTCTACTTCTCAGGCTGTAGCTAGTGCAAATATGAATAAAACATTGCTTCTTGTGAGAGGACAGTCAAGAAGATAATTACAAACAATGTGATGATTGTTACAATAGGGCTGTGTTTTATGTACTATCAGAATGAGATTCTTTCCTTATTGGAATATTTCTAAGAAAGTATGATTGAAATTATGGTGATGGTAGAAATATAGATTGATATTAGGTTATAAAGATCTTTTTATGCATTCTATAAAATGTCAAGTATCAATTAAGATTCCTAAGAAAGTGCATGACATAATCACATTTCATTTTAAAATGAGTCTTTTGGGTTTTTTTTTTTTAAATCAAAACATAATTGATTATACATATTTGTGGGGTACAGAGTTGAATATCTGTGCCTGTGTAAAACATGTGATGATCAAATCAGGGTAACTAGTATGTTCATCATTACAAAACATAATCATTCCTTGTGTCTGTCCATTAACCATTTTCTCCCCAACCCCTCCCCTCTCCCCCTTTCCCTCCTCTAGTCACCACAGTTCAGCTCTCTACTTGTGAAAGTTCAACATATTATTTTCTTTCTTTCTTTCTTTCTTTCTTTCTTTCTTTCTTTCTTTCTCTCTCTCTCTTTCTTTCTCCTTCCTTCCTTCCTTCCTTCCTTCCTTCCTTCCTTCCCACTTGTAAGTAAGTACATGTGATATTTCTCTTTCTGTGCCTGACTTTTTAAATATATATTTTATTTATTTTTAAAAATATAATTGATTGTACATATATGTGTGGTGCAGCATTGAATATTGATACCTGTGTGCATTATGTTATGCTCAAATCAGGATAATTAGGATATTTGACATTACACAATGTAATCACTTTTTGTAGCCCTTTACCAATTTCTCACTAACCCTCCCCCTTCCCACCTCTGGTAGCCTCAGATCCACTATCTCCTTTTGAAAGTTCCACTAATTATTGTGATTGTTGTATCTTGCTTTCTTTTTTTATTTATTTGTTTATTTTTTCACACCTACTTATGGGTGATGACGTGTGGCATTTCTGTTTCTTTTTCTTTTTTCTTTTTTTTAATTGATTATCTATATTTGTGGGGTACAAAATCAAATATCAATACATGTGTACCATAAGTCCATTTAAAATAGTCTCCAAAAAAATGAAATACCTAGGAATCAACTTAACCAAGGAGATGAAAGATCACTACAACAAGAACTACAAATTGCTGCCAAAAGAATTTGAAGAGGATACAAAAAGATAAGACATCCCATGCTCTTGGACTGTAAGACTTAACATTGTTAAAATGTTTATACTACCCAAAGAGATCTACAGGTTTGATGTAATTCCCATCAAAATACCAATGGCATTTCTCTTTCTTTGCTTCATTTATTTCACTTAACATTATTTTCTCTAAGTTCATCCATGTTGCTGGCAGAGTAGTATTCCGTTCTGTATATGTACCACACTTTCCTTATCTAGGCGTATGTTGAAGGACATTTAGGTTGGTTCCAACTCTAGGCTATTGTAAACAGAGCTGTGATAAACATGGGAGTGCAGGTATCCCTTTGACATGATGATTTCCATTCCTTTGGGTATATACCAAGCAGTGAAATTGCTGGATTGTAAGGCAGTTCAATCTGTAGTTGTTTGAAGAAACTCCATACTGTTTTCCATAATGGCTGTCCCACCAGCAGTGTAGGAGCGTTCTCCTTACTTCACATCCTTGCATTTTTTATTCTGTCTTCTTGATAATGGCCAGTCTAACTGGAGTGAGATAATATCTCAGTGTGGTTTTGGTTTGCACTGCCTGGATGCCAATTGATGTTAAATATTTCTTCATGTGTCTGTTGTCCATTTGTGTATCTTCCTTTGGGAAATGCCTGTTCATATCCTTTGCCCATTTTTAATTAGGTTACTTGTCTTTATACTGTTAAGTTGTTACAGTTTCTTGAGTATTCTGGATATTAATGCCCTGTCAGATGCATAGTTTGCAAATATTTTCGCCCAGCCTGTGGATTGTCTTTTTGCTCTGTTAATTGTTTCTTTTGTTGTGTGGAAATTTTTTAGTTTGATACAACACCATTTCTTGATTTTTTTTTTCTTTTGTTGCCTGTGTTTCTGGGATCTTATTTAAAAAGTTTTTGCCCAGTCTACTTCCTGAAGTGTTTCCCTTAATGTTTTCTTTTAGAGTTTTATAGATTCAAGTTCTCTTCCTTCATTAA
>NW_007730575.1:135801-140705 GCF_000696425.1 Galeopterus variegatus
AAAAAGGGAAAATATATATATTCCTTATTGTCAGCCATGAGCCAGAAAATTTGTCTACACACAAATTAACACACTATGAAACACATAAAAAAATATACAATGGAATAATACCAATGAAAATGAATGATCTATTGATACAGTCAACATTGTAGATGAATCTCAAAATAATTATGTAGAGTAAAAGAAGTCAGGGGCCGACCCCATGGCTCACTTGGGAGAATGTGGAGCTGGGAGCGCAGCGGTGCTCAAGCCGCGGGTTCAGATCCTATATAGGGATGGCCTGTGCGCTCACTGGCTGAGCGTGGTGCGGGCGACACCAAGCCAAGGGTTGCAATCCCCTTACCAGTCACAAAAAAAAAAAGTCAGAAAAACCTAATCCCTATTGTATAATTCCATTCAGATGAAATTCTAGAAAATGAGAACTAATCTATCATGAAAGAGCTCACACACTGATAGGCAATTTTTAAATGCACTTTTGGCCCTTAAAATATATAAAGAATTCAAAACTGCATTCATGGCACAATGTAACTGCTACTTAATGTTTGCTATTCTTAGCATCATTGTTACTAATATTGAGTTAAATATGTTGCAAACATCTCCCATTTTGTGACTTATCTGTTTTCTTTTTCAATGAATAGAAGTTTTATATTTCAATGAAGTTAAATTATTCAGTTAAAATAAACCTAATTTTAGTACTTTAAACCCTTCACTATATGGTGCAGATCTTCATTTCTAATGTACCGCATATTATTTTTTTTGTAGGTCATCTAGATTAATTTCAGTACTCTTAGCCTATGTCAAATTTCTAAACTCCATGTTTCTTCTCACATTTTTCTTTTTCTTTTTATTACTTTTGTTTGAATATCTGCATATTAAAATTCTACTTCTTCCTAAAAACTTGAATCAAGTGATTCCTTTTACTCTGATACCTTTTTTTCTTTTTTGAAAGCCATTTCTCTTAAGATGAAACTCCCTCAAGAATCTAAATATCTTGTATATTTACTACATTTTACCTTGGATTATATTTAGTAATATACAATCATTATTATCTGCACTAATCATTCTCAACCTGTATAGTTTTTAAGTTTTCCAATATTTCTTAAGCAAAGTTTTTTACAATAAACAGTTTTTGAATAAATAAAAGTATCGACTAAAAAGTCATCAATATTTTAAATATTCTTTAAAATTTTATTACTCAATTATAGTAGATGTTTTTGCCTTAACATTCTTCTCTCAAAAAGTGAAGTAAAAATGTGAAATAAGCTAATCTCCTTATTGTTTTAGTCTTATACTTTTGACTGTTTTCCTTTTCTCTGTCCATTTCATGCTCCTGTAGTCTGGGTCCTTGTTCTCCAGACCATTTTTGAATGTACAGACATGGTATTACTCCTGACAGCCTGCCAGTTGCTTCTGACAGCAGTTCCTCATGTTGAAAACACCTATTTTTGTATGTGGACAAATATCACACTTGATTGGATGTTTCCTTTAGAGTTAAAAATGAGAAAAGTGGTCCAGAAAATTTGACAACAGAGAAATACAGACATACTTGATACATATTATGCTGAAAGCAATTACCTTATTGAAAAGTTTGATTTTTTGATGACTGCACATTAGTCTGTTATTTCAGAAGTTATGTGACAAACACATATTTATTGCTCTACCAAAACTGAGCAATCAACCCTGACAACTTAAAAAGTTTTTCTTCTATTATGTACAGGAAATTCAACAAAATATGCATTACTTTTCTCACATGGCAATGACCTCTATAAACTCAAAATAGCAATCTTCAGTTTTAAAGACAACTGAATTATCTGAAGCACATACATTTGATATAAAATTTTAGACTCACAGCAGGAAATCGAAGACATGGATTACAATTCTTGTGACAAAATAATTACTTTTAACTATCAGATAATAGGTGTACACATTAGAATGATTATTATTCATCTCAAATATTTGCACTAACATTATTTGCAATCCTTCACTTAAGAAGAAGAGGATCAGTAAATCTTATAAAAATATCTTCTGTAAATATAACTCAAGAATTGATAATGATGGAAAGGGCTTTACAAAGAAATCACTTAATATTAAAATTACATGTAATGTGTTTGATGTGGAAAGGAAAGAGGAAGCATGTCACTCATGAACATAACACCTCTAGCAGAGGACATGTGATAGAAAAAAATGGATAGTGGACAAAAAAACTGGACATAAATTTTATATGGCCACTATCATCGAGACTGTAGGCAAGTTTCTTAACTATTTTGCAGTTCAGTTTCCTCAGCAGGAAAAATGAATTAAAAAGACTGGTCCCACCTACGTAACAGTATTGTTATAAACGGTAAACTCAAAAAATGTTTAAACACTTCAAGGTGTTATGTAAATGTATAGCATTATTATTTCTGTTCTGAAAAATCAGTGAATTTATACAAACTCATTGTCCCAAGAGGCAGCAATACTTTTAATAATCCAAATTAATAGAGAAACTCTCTATAACAATTATTTGACTGTTATATTTTGAGTAGTTTAATAAGCCATTGTCTTTTGTCAGCCACCTGTGAGGTAATTTTGTTTACATCATTTTTTCTAATCATTTGCAATTCATAGAAAAAAACTTGTAATTATGCTTTCAGCCTTCTTTATAACTTTTGACTAACTCATTGTCTATTGTAGTAATAACTGAATAAATAATTTGGAAACCATGCAAAATCTAAAAGATTGTATTTGTGTGATTAAACTACCTTTCCCCTTTTTGTTTGAAAACATAGGTTTTCCTTTTTATTTTTTTGTCTTTTTTACTGACCGGTAATGGGATCGCAACCCTTGGTGTAGTGCCCATACCGGGGACCGGCAACGGGCTCGCAACCCTCGGTGTTGCGCCCGCACCGCACTCAGCCAGTGAGCAGGAACCGGTCTCCACATGGGATCCGAACCCTCGGCGGGAGCACCACCGCATGCTCCCAAGCAGCGCACTCTCCAGTGCGCCACTGGGCCGGCCCAAAAACATAGGTTTTGAATGAATTATTTGGGTCAAAAGAAGTTGAAACACAGTAAAGATGCTCCCAAGCAGCGCACTCTCCAGTGTGCCACTGGGCCAGCCCAAAAACATAGGTTTTGAATGAATTATTTGGGTCAAAAGAAGTTGAAACACAGTAAAGATTAGATGGTACATGAGCACTAGTCTCAACCTTGAAGTTACTACAGGAGTGAAACACTGAAACAATCCTGGAGCAAGAGATGGTGATTTAGAACCTGGTGTTGGAAGCAAAAGGCAGACAATAAATGAAGAGGACCAATTGCCACAGGACTTTCTGGCTGTGTCCTTTTCTCAACTCCACTCTTTCCTGGGTGTGGCTCATTGTATTTCCCAATACCACCTTGAGGCATAAAAGCAGCAATACTCATGCCTCATAACTTGAAAGGAGACATATAATACCAGGGCAACATCTAGAATTAGCTGAGGCTGGAAGTGGACACATTGCCCAACAAACCGGGAGGTCCTGAGAATTCTGTTTTTATTCCTTTCCCTAACCAAAGAGAAGGCTATGCAATTTTAACAGATGGCTATGGTCTTTATTCCCAGAAATAAGGATTGCTTGGAGGGAAGAGGGAGTAATTTAGATCATATTGTGATACCAGCACATCCTAGCCCTTTCTTGCTTTCTCCTCTGCTGTCTTCCACCCTCTGTAAACATATTGTAAAGCACAGCTCATGCTAAGAATCTCTCCTTTCTCCCCAAGCACACATTACTAACATACTATCTCTGAAATACATTGATGTTTCCTCATTCCCTATCTCAAGCCAAGTGAAAGTGACTTCAGAACTACTTACTGAATTTGAATCCTGGAGTATGAGAGAAATGGGGTTACCAGATTCAGACTTGAAAAATGCAAAAAGCTGGAGACTGGTGGGAGGGCCTGTGGAGACAGAGCAAAGAAAGGCAGTTGCACTGGAAGGACTTGTACTTTTGGAATTTGATTGGGCAGTTGTGTTTGTCCCTTTCAAAAGACAGAGACTCCAAGGAAGGGATCCAGGCTTGATTGGTCTCAGTTAAAATAAACACAAAACAAAATAAAACTTATCTAAGTTTTATTTTACGAACCACATGGAGTCAAGAGAACCATCTGGAGTCAAGAGGTGGCATAAGGAGTGAGTGAGGAATAGTTGCTAGAAGATTGGAGGAATGAGTTATAAGCAGCCAGACAGAGGACTTTGAATAGCCAGGGGAATCTCAAGTCTCTGAAGAACCAAGGACAGCATCTGACAAGTGACAATGTTTGAACATGTAACTCCATAAAACAGCAGCAGCGCAATTTAAACTGCACCGACCAAGTGAAGCTTTTCTGTGCTTCATCCCTCCCCCTTCCACCTACCTTGGAAATGCTGGAAGCAGCACAGTGAATGGGAAAAGAAGAGTAGAATAAATGGTGGGAAATACTAAAGAAAGTGGATTTCCTACTTTTAAGTCCTTAGATTTCACAGACTGGGGTCAACCTGAGATGCATGAGAAGAGCTTATTTGATATTAGAGTAGGATAAAGTTTGATTTTTTCAAAAAAATTGATCTATCATATGCATAGTGATCTATATATAGAGAGAGAAATTGCACATAATTGTACAGTTTGATGAATTTTCACAAAATGAAAACTCCCATGTATCTAGCACCCAGGTTAGAAAATGAGATATTACACCTTCATATCTGCCTTCATTCTAAATCTAATTAATATATTTTAAGGTATTTTAGCTCTCTCTATACTAGTATAGCTCTATACTAAACTCCACATGACTTCAAGTTTTTTGTTTTTGTTTTTGTTTGCAATCAATATTAAGTTAACATTCACATATTTACTCTTTCCGGTTTTTATTTTTTTCTTTCTTTTCCCCCTCCTACATTTCCATGTTTC
>NW_007730575.1:141843-143271 GCF_000696425.1 Galeopterus variegatus
TAGGATCCGAACCCGTGGCAGGAGCGCTGCTGCACTCCCAGCACCGCACTCTCCCGAGTGCACCACGGGCTCGGCCCCTTAAATTTCATTTCTAAGAAACAATCTACATTCCATCTTTATGAAGTCTGTTTTTACTGATACATAATTCTAGATTGTTAGTCGTTTTCCTTAGCACTTTTAAAAAGTCATTCCATTTTATTCTTTCTTCACTACTTTTACTTTAACATCAGCTGCCATGATTTTTATTATGTTTTGTTTTGTTTTGTTTTTTTAAGATAATTTGTATTCTTTCTCTGACTACTTTAACAATTTTATACTTGTTTTTTATTTTAGCTGTTTGGCTAATGTATGTCTCAGTATGATGTTCTCTATATTTATTTATCCTGCTTAAAGTTCGCTGATCTTCTTGAATCTGTTTGCTGATATCTTTCATCAGTTTTGGAAAATTCTCTGTCGTATATTTCCAAATACTGCTTCTACTCTAATTTGTGCTTTTGTGTGTATTTCTGGAAATCAAATTGTCACAGTACTAGGATTAATAGTTTTCTGTTGGTCTCAAGATGTTGACAAAAATCATAATAATGCATCTATTTAAATTTACATCTTTTAATACTGCCTGACATATTGGAATTTATTAAGAAATGTTAGGCGTTATGATTATTATTACAAAGCAGTCTGGAAAATAACGTGGTAAAGTTAACATTATAAACACATGTCATTAGAAACCTAAAATCATCAAAATTCTTAATTATAATATTATAACAATTGAAGAAGTGGTTATTCTCACTTTTAAACAATGAGTTTGAAGATGTAATTGGCTAGGCACCAAGTAAGAAAATTAATTAACAGGTATAAGTATTAGAAAAACATAAATTTAGATTATAATTATTTGCAACTGACATATTAAAAACAAGATATTTCAAGATAATTAGTCAAAAATCCATTGGGAACCAAATTACTGTTAAATAAGGAATCTATATGCACCTAGAATATATTAATATCAATAGCTTCCCAAGTTCTAAAAATAGTAAACATGGATTACCATCTCTAATATACTTATGGCTTTTACAACTTATAAAAAATTAACAAAAATGTGAATAATTTACAAAAATAAGGAACATAGTAAATGAACAAAGGACTAATAAAGGGAATGCATATGTGTGTATGTATGTGTATGTATCTATATATATGAACAGTTTATCTGGTTGAAGTCACATAGTGTCAATTCTCCAACTTTGTTCTCCTTCAATATTATGTTAGCTGTAAGAATCAGTTTTTTCAATTTTCACAAAAATCACAACATGCCAGGATGTTTATTGAGATTGCGTTGAATCTATGGATCAAGTTGGGAAGACATCTTCTCAGCCTGACAATATTGGGTCTTCCAATGTATGAACATGCAATATTTCTTTGTTTAGTTTTTCTTTG
>NW_007730575.1:143699-144933 GCF_000696425.1 Galeopterus variegatus
CATGCCAGGATGTTTATTGAGATTGCGTTGAATCTATGGATCAAGTTGGGAAGACATCTTCCCAGCCTGACAATATTGGGTCTTCCAATGTATGAACATGCAATATTTCTTTGTTTAGTTTTTCTTTAGAATTTTAGAATAAGAATTTTACAGTTTTTCTCATGTAGATCTTATGCATATTTTGGTAGATTTATACATTTTTAATTTTTTTGAGTGCTAATGTAAAGGTATTGTGTTTTTAATTTCAAATTCTACTTGTTCACTGCTTGTATATATGAATGTGATTGACATTTATATACTAACTTTGTATCCTGCAGTCTTGGTATAATCACTTGTTAGTTCCAAGAAGGTTTTTTCTGTCAGTTCTTTCAGATTTTCTGCATATACAATCATGTCATCTATGAACAAAGATAGTTTTAGTTTTTCCTTCTCAATCAGTATACATTTTATTCCCTTTTCTTGTCTTATTGCACTAACTAGGACTTCCAGTATAATATTGAAAAGCAGTGGTGAGAGGGGCATCCTTGCCTTGTTGATGATCTTAGCAGGAAAGTGCTGGAGACCAGCTCTGCAGGTTTCATTGGACCTGAATAGGTGGTGTGGATTTGGTGAAAGAAGAAAGACACGGATCACAGATGTCTAGTGCAAGTGTGGACACCAACCACAAGAATCTTGCTTTATTTATATTTTTTAGTTAAACTTCTATGTAATGATTTATTTTTTAGTTAAAATCATTTTTATATCATATCCATAGAAAGGAAAGATTGAAATGTTCCAAACCATCCATGCTTTCACAAGAACAAAAATGTTCCAAACCACTCATGCTTTGACAAAAACATCTATTCATACATCAAAAGTTTACCTCAAATTTCATGACCTACCACCAAGAAACTATACAATAGCAGCATGTTTAATTCCAAAACGTCAGACTTTTGGTCTGAATCACAATTCTTAACTTTTTAAACTTACACATAAACTTATATTCTAAATTCCTATTAAATCTTACTTATACTTATATTTAACAATTTAATGTTTTATGTTTTATATTAATTATTCTAATTCTTAACCAAAATCACAATGTCTATAACATGATTTTTTATAATGAAACTTAATTATAATATTCTATTATATTTTGTACTACTATTAAAAACAATTACACTTTAATCTAAACAAAATCTATTAATATCAAAACCTTTTTATATATCTCTACTATTTTACCTATCCATCTCTATAG
>NW_007730575.1:146423-147494 GCF_000696425.1 Galeopterus variegatus
AAAAAAAAAAAAAAACACCTTTAGTACTGACAATGCCTTTTAAATAAACCAATTAATTTTGATGAATTTTTAACACGTCCCTCAAGAAATCCCAGGGCCCTTAGAATCTTCCAAAGGACATGCTAGTATGGCTTTGAGAAACTCCAGGGCCCTTGGAATCCCCCAAAACCACACTAAGCCAAAAAGTTAGGCCTTTAATTCTGAAAAGCCTTGTCAAATAAAGGTGAAACAAACAGGAAATCTCCACGGAGCTGTGCCACACACACAGGACCCCCTACAGCCTAGCTGAACAAGGGGTATCGCTCCTCAGGCTCCCATGCCGTTCCCTATAGCAGGATGGCTCTCGACAGGAAAGCATTGGGTTTCACCCAATCACCATTAAGTGTGATGTTAGCTGTAGATTTTTTCAAAATGGTTTTTGTAAAGTTGGAGATATTCCCCTCTATTTCTAGTTTTCTGAGTTTTTATTATGAGTGGATGTTGGATTTTGTCAAATTCATTTTCTGTGTGTAATGATATGATTATGTGATTTTTTTTTCTTCTTTAGCCTGTTGGCATGACAGATTGCATTAATTGATTTTTAAATGTTTTTTTTTTAATTTATTTTTTATTTATTTTATTTTATTTATTTATTTTGTAATTTAATTTTATTTTGTCAATATACAATGTGGTTGATTATTGTGGCCCGTTACTGAAACCCCCCTCCCCCTTCCCTCACCCCCTTCCCTCCCAACAACCTCCTTTCTGTTGGCTTGTCTTATCAACTTCAAGGAATTGTAATTGTTGTGTTTTCTTCCCTCCCTGCCTGCCCCCCCATTATTTCTGTATTTATTTATTTATTTTCAGCTCCCACAAATAAGTGAGAACATGTGATATTTCTCTTTCTGTGCCTGACTTGGTTCACTTAATATAATTTTCTCTAGGTCCATCCATGTTGTTGCAAATGGCAGTATTTCATTCTTTTTTATAGCAGAGTAATATTTCATTGTGTAGATATTCCACATTTTCCATATCCACTCAGCTGATGATGGACAATTGGGCTGGTTCCAACTCTTAGCTATTGTAAAGAGT
>NW_007730575.1:148251-150014 GCF_000696425.1 Galeopterus variegatus
AGGTCCATCCATGTTGTTGCAAATGGCAGTATTTCATTCTTTTTTATAGCAGAGTAATATTTCATTGTGTAGATATTCCACATTTTCCATATCCACTCAGCTGATGATGGACAATTGGGCTGGTTCCAACTCTTAGCTATTGTAAAGAGTGCTGCAATGAACATTGGAGAACAGGTATACCTTCGACTTGATGATTTCCATTCCTCTGGGTATATTCCCAGCAGTGGCATAACAGGGTCATATGGTAGATCTATCTGCAATTGTTTGAGGAACCTCCATACCATTTTCCATAGAGGCTGCACCATTTTGCAGCCCCACCAACAATGTGTGAGAGTTCCTTTCTGCAACTTCGCCAGCATTTATCATTCACAGTCTTTTGGATATTAGCCATCCTAACTGGGATGAGATGATATCTCAGTGTGGTTTTGATTTGCATTTCCTGGATGCTGAGTGATGTTGAGCATTTTTTCATGTGTCTGTTGGCCACTCGTATATCTTCCTTTGAGAAATGCCTATTCGAATTCTACCAAACACATTAGTAAGAAATTATACCAGTTCTCTACCATCTCTCTCAGAAGATAGAAACAGGCAGAATATGTACTCACTAATTCTATGAGACCAGTATTACCTACTACCCAAACTAGACAAAAATGTTACTGGAAAAGAAAACTACAGACCGATATCTCTCATGAACATAGATGCAAAAATCCTTAAGAAACATTATCAAATTTAGTTAAACAATGTATTAAAAAGGATTATACATCATGACCAAGTGGGATTTATCCCATATAGGCAAGACTGGTTAAACATTTAAAAATCTTCCCCTGCTTCCCCAAGATTTTTTGAATGTTCTGTTTGTTTTCTGGGGTCTTTGTTTCTATTTTTGTCTTCCACTATTTTTTGCCTTTTTTGGTTTCAGCTAAGCATTGTAGTTCCATGTTTTCTATTTTCTTAACATATCGGTTACACTTCTTTTAAAATTTTTTTTAGTGTTTGCCCTTGAGTTTCAATATATATGTACAACTTACCCAGTCTACTTTCAAATAACACTATACTACTTCATAAGTAGTGCTAGTACCTTATAACAATAGAATAATCCTAATTCCTTCTTCCCTTTCTTTGTATCATTGCTGCCTTTCATTTCATTGATATATATGCATGCAAAAGCATATATCTTATACAAGTACAGATAATAGAATACATTGTTGCTAATATTACTGTAAATTGCTATCTGTTAGATTAATTAAGAATGAGAAAAAATTTTTATTTTACCTTCACTTATTTCTTCTTTGATGTTCTTCCTTTATTTATGCAGATCTGAGTTTATGATACCTGTATCATTTTCCTTCCCCCTAAAGAACTTCTTTTAACATTTCTTGCAAGGCAAAAAACTTACTCAATGTTTGTTTGTCTAAGAAAGTTTTTATTTCTCCCTTATTTTTAAAGAATCATTTCACCAGGTACTGAATTCTAGGTTGGTGGAATGTTTTCTCTCAAAACTTTATTTTTATTTATTTATTTATTTTTTAAATTTTACTTCTCAATATACATTGTAGTTGACTTTCATGCCCCTTTACCCATTCCTCTCCACCCCACTCCTAACCACCACCCCCCCAACATTATCTGTTCACTTGAGTTAAATAGTTCAAGGAATTTTTGTGGTTATTCTGTCTTCTTCCCTCCCCTGACCCTTTTTGTGTTTGTTTGTTTGTTTGTTTGTTTGTTTTCAGCTCCCACAAATAAGTGAGAACATGTGGTATTTC
>NW_007730575.1:150142-161016 GCF_000696425.1 Galeopterus variegatus
TCACCCCACTCCTAACCACCCCCCCCAACATTATCTGTTCACTTGAGTTAAATAGTTCAAGGAATTTTTGTGGTTATTCTGTCTTCTTCCCTCCCCTGACCCTGTTTGTTTGTTTGTTTGTTTGTTTTCAGCTCCCACAAATAAGTGAGAACATGTGGTATTTCTCTTTCTGTGCCTGACTTGTTTCACTTAATATAATTTTCACTAAGTCCATCCATGTTGCGAATGGTAGTATTTTAAATATTTAACTTCAATCTATTCTTTTTTGTGTGTGGTGGCTGGCTGGTATGGGGATCCCAACCCTTGACGTTGGTGTTGTAACTCTGTACTCTAACCAGCTGAGCTAACTGGCCCGCCCCCTTTTGTTTGATTTTTTAAAGCTACTGATAATACATTGCTGGGTCCAAAAGGAAATCACTATGCATGGACTGGACTTTATGACTTTGATTTTCTTCTCTTTCAAATATTTCTGACAATTTTCTCAGGTTTTAACTTTAGGGACACGTGAATGCTTTCTTTGAGAAAATGCAATATTGAATATTATATTATACTAATGTTCCAACCTGACCTTGTAGTGAACCCAGTAACTTTATTAATGGTTGCCAACATGCTGGCCTGAGACAGAATTACCTGTAAAATAACTAGTAATGGGACTGTGAGCTTGATTTTACATTTAAGACCAATCAGTTGTGATCCCATAAGATAACCAGTTAAAGGTCTCTAAACCTGAAGTTTAATAAGAACAGAAGCTAGGCCAACATATTATTTAATTTTGTTCTAGGAACTTTCCCTATAAAGTTATATTGGGTAGAAATAAATGAAGAGCTCAGGGTGTCAATGATCTTAATCACCAGGGCTTTGTTAGCTTTTATGAGCACAGCTCAAAGAAAAAGATTTCTATTTTATAAAAAACAATAATTACACATATTTCCTACAGATTAAACTTCCTCATAATTAAACTTCTAATTAACCTCCCATCATCCCTTTTTAAGGATCACTAATACAACTGGTACAGCTTTTTTTTTTAACCAAAGAAAGAGGTTTATAAGTATTTACAAAAAACAATCTTCACAGTGATATATTAGCATTGCCCAAAGTTTAGAAGTTCACCAAGCTGCCGAGAAAAAGTACAGTAAGTAGTTTAAAGTGAATAAAAAATGTAAAAGTCACTTTAGAATCTACAGTTTTCATTTCATGTTCTTTAGAAAAACTTAAAGGAGTAAAATATTTAAGATCTATAATCAGTAGAACTATCGAATTTCTGCAATCTGTTGTAAAAGTACAGAAAAAATTATAACAAATGGATGGTTTAAGGCCCCAAATTTTCATTTTGTGGATCATAAACATTGATATACTCATAATATAGAATATCAATTTTGTTATTTTAAAAAATAAATCCATTACGTCTAGTTGAAATGTTACTTTATAAAATTAAAAGGGACTTTGCTATTTGAGGTTGTTTTATCTCATGGATTTTAGTATTCATAGAGCAGGCATGTGGCCATTTAATTTTTCAAGCTGCCATTAGATGTCTGATCCTAAGATTGTAATGAGAAGGTATAATTATTAAAAAAAAAACACACTTAACTTTGGGCATTTTTAATTCATGTAATCTTAAAATTAATCATAATTTAATGTATTCTAATATGACATTTAAAAAAATAATATAATTTTAATTGACATAAATATTCACATGCAGGTGTAAAAATAGTACATGATGTGTGTGACTTACCTTCAAATTGTTTAGGAGAAAAAAAAGAGGAAGAAAGAGTTCCTATACACAAAGTAGTCACCTATGCACAAAGCAAAAATGACCATTGATTAATTATACCAACAAACATGAAAGTCATTGTCGTGTTCAAATGCAGTACCAAGATTTTGTGTGTGTGGTTTTCGATTTTTCTGGTCAGGCAATAGTACAGGGAGATAAATTATTTGTGAATTCCACCCTCTTCTAGGTCCTCAGAGGCCTTTACAGTCATGCAGAAGATGAAGACAGAGAAGAAGTAGGAAAGTACATCAGCTTCATAACTATTTCAGCCAGATACTTCTGCTCACACAGAACTCATTTATTAGTTTTTAAAAAGTCTGAAATGATAAGTGTTCTTACAGCTGTCGTTTATGAGTTTACATGTCATACAATATGGAAAAGACATTATTACACACTCAATTTTTTTTAATTTTTACCCATTTTTTTTACTAGAGGGGTGATAGATATTGTTATAGCACATCATTTATTTGGTTTTCACTAAGAAACTTTTGGTAGTGAGCTATAGGATATCAAATTATGAAATAAATAAACTATAAAATTTAACATATTTAATAACTACTTTTGCTCTGTAAAACTGTTTATTTCCTCTATGTTTTTCTTCACAGACTCTCCATTCTCTGAAATTGGATTCTATTTGTCTCAGCACCCCTTAAACTATAAAATTTAACATATTTAATAACTACTTTTGCTCTGTAAAACTGTTTATTTCCTCTTTGTTTTTCTTCACAGACTCTCCATTCTCTGAAATTGGATTCTATTTGTCTCAGCACCCCTAGTATGTGCGTGTCTTTGTCTCTGATTTAATTCTTTATTTCGCATAAATGCAATGAAATGATGTCTTGAGTTGATTCTCATTTGAGCCTTTTCATAGTATTTCTGTGGCCCTAATCAAATCCCACAGTTTCTGTTGGCCTCAGCTTTGTGGTCAGTAAGCCAGGGGATAGGATTTTAAAATGGTCCTTTAGGACAGACCCTGTGGCTCACTCGGGTGAGTGTGGTGCTGGGAGCGCCGGGGCCGCAGGTTCGGATTCTATATAGGGATGGCTGATGCGCTCACTGGCTGAGTGCAGTGTGGGCGACACCAAGCCAAGGGTTGCGTTCTCCTTACTGGTCACAAAAAAAATAAAAATAAAATAAATAAATAAGAAATAAAATAAAATAAAATGGTCCTTTAAAGGCCCTTCAGAGCTAAGGTTCTGCATTTCCAGGAACACTGAACCTAAGCAGTACTCAAGTGTTATATATGTACTCCCCTACGACACTGTAAATCATTAGGTTATTGTTAGCAAGTTTCAGCAAATTTAGTGTTCAATAATCTTCTACCTAAGCCATGGAAATAAAAGCAATTACAGTCAGACATTTGTAATCACTGAAGTTTTCAAGATTCATTTGAAGCAAACTGAAGCTTATTACTTTTTCTAATTAGCAAACTAACTTAAATGACTCTAATACTTCCTGCAAATCTAAAGAGAAGTAATAAGTAATTTGAAAGGTGCTAATTAAATTTAATAAATAAATCATTAAGGGAAGTTTTCTGAACCCAAAAACTAGAGAATAAGAAAGAATTCTTAGGTTACAGGGAACACTAATTTAGAATCCTTTTAAATACTGTGTGTCTGAGAATAAAATGTGTCTATAATTTTGTGCATTGGTTTTCTGCCACCAGATTACATAACAATTCTTGGCATTTTTGAAAATGGTTACAATTCTTAATGTACATTCCTGTTCATTTTTAATTAATTCTATCATCACAACCCAAAAGATGAATAATTATAAGAACATATATATTTGTGAATACTCAAGACATGCTATTTTTTGGCTAATTTTATTAACACCTTATAAACCTTGTAAAAAGAGCACTAGAATCACACTTCTTTTTCTGATGAAGAAAATGACATGTAGAAACATTTTTATTGTTCAGCTAATAGGAAGTAGTGCCAAGCAGCTAACAAGGCACTGTCATGTGATTAGCAACCATACTGAATTGCCTGTATCTCAAGGCAGGGAATTGGATGCTGACACGATTTGCAAACTCTAAATATTGTACAATGTTATGATGATACCTAAATTGTGGAAAATGATTCCCAGAGAGTTCTCACGATAACACACATCTTTCCTGTTTGGTACTCAGGTTAGGCTTGGTACCCAGATCATCTGATTCAAAGCACTAAATAATTTTTGGTGCACTGTATTTTGTCTTCATCATAGCACAAAATATGGCCTGGAATAGAGACATCTAATGCAAGATTTCTTAAATAATTTCCACTTAACTGACTCATGATATTCCAATACTCACTGTCCCTTTTGAAAATCATACTGACTCATTCTCTTAACAAGTTGAAGGCTTTCAACTAAAAGCTTCTCTTTGGCACCCTACATACTATAGATTCATCAAACCACTGTCATAAACCAGGGCTTCTACTGTACTTACAAATAAACAAATGCATACAGATTCAGACTTAGAAAAACATAATCCACTTCAGTTACAAAGGCTATCTTTCCATCTTAGCCCTACCTCTAATAGAAGTGTCTGCTTGGAAGGAAAATATATAAAAGAACTTTTGGGGGAAAATCTGTAACGACTTTCAGGGTAGCAACCTGGTTCCCACATTTTCCTGAGAGCTCACACTTCCATTTACAGGCATGGTTATTTATACCTTGGAAATTTTTAGAGCCATACTTTAAACCAGGATATACATTTTATGAGAATAAGATTCTTGGGTGTTTATGTTTCACTACTTTATCTCTAGGGCTCAAAATTGGGTCTACTATATAGAAGGTATGCAATGCATATTTGCTAAATGAATTTGTAAATGAATAAACAAATTCCCCAAAGCCATCACTAAACTAATGCATTTTTCTGTTGATGAAAGTAGGTCTAAACTCCAAAATAGTGTGCAGATTTATTGCGCTATATATATATAGGGCTCTGTTACAAGTCTTCATAGGTAAAACTAAAGCTCTCAAAACACATACATGAAACAAATAACAAACCAGGTGATAGATGGTTATAATTAACTGTATTCTACACAACTTCTTACTGCATTCACTTTTTAGCTTGGAAAGTATATAGCAAGTTGTAGATGTCAAGAAAGATACTTTCTATTCAAATCAGTAGATTCCTATAGTTTTAAAAAAACATCTTGGATAACTAGTCCCATACTAAGAAAGCAAAAAATGGAGGAAATAATTAGTATTGCTGATTGCTAGTTTATTTTTTATGATGCCATAAGAAACTAAGATATTTTCTCTCTATAGTATATTATCAGATCCTATTTCTAGAACAGTTTTATACTAACCTGGAGAAAAGAGACTAATCTGACTGCGAATATTGAAAGACAGTTACAGAAGCAAAAAGACTATGTGATTTTCAATTTCCTTTTGTCGTGTAGCTTTTGTGTGTACCATGCTCATCTGTAAATGTAGATAAAATAGAAAATAAAAAGTTAGGAACTATGATTAGCAGGTTTATTTACTGGGCCATGCCTAGAAGGGACACCTGTTACTTCCATTCACATTTAATTGCCTATAAATCAGTCACATGGTAATATCTAACATACAGGAATGCTAAGAAATGCAGACTTCCAGTGTTTCCAGAAGAAAGAAGAAATAAAGTTTAATACACAAACTCTGCCATGGAATAAAATATAAAAGTTTTTTTTTTTTTTAAAAGGCATTCTCTCACATTTTGTTCTGTGAGTTCTATCAGCACCACGCCCTACCAACTGAGCCCGTTATGTGAGTTTTGCATTTTCTTCATAATATATCCCTGTCATCCTTTTTTACCTCATCATTTTTTCTTTTCTTCATTACTTTATTCCCTAATTAGCATGAAATTCCACAAATATCTATTAAGCAACTAATTAGTTCCCAACAAGTTCTATGTAGGAGGAGTTCAGGAATAGTGATCTGACTCAAAGGGGAGTTAGGGAACTTTTCTTGAAGCATCATACAGTGTAATTCCATCATTTTATTAAATTCCACCATTGCTTGAAGTGGGATGGTGAGTGGGAAGGCTGATGAGATTTAAACAAGTTGATTAAAATTCTCTAAGACTCCTCTTTTTTCTCATTTCTATTCAGTTTGTTAATATGGTAGATATTCTGTAATTTATTTGCTCACATGTTCATTCTAGGGCCCTAATAATTTTCTCAAATTCTATAGTTATAACAAGCTATTCTATTCTTTTGGACATTTAAACCTAATTGTTTCCTACAACATTTTGGATTTGGCATATGTTTTACAATCAGCATATTAAGTATTAAATAAAATGTTGCATTTATTTGCTTATCACATGCCTCAGAATACATATGGAAAAGTATTTGTTTTATATCAGAAAATATGTTAAAATGTGTTCATTTTTAATAGAATTAGAATGCAGTTATCACAACCTGTCTTTTTAAAATGTGCTCATATCAAACTAAATCTTTCTAGCTATTATTTTGAGCCACCTTGAGAGAGGCTAATAAAAAAACCTTTTTTTTAAAGCAACTTCTAGAAGACACTTGATCAGAAGAAGGATAAACTGACAGTTGAGGGGTAAAAAATTTTGAAAATTCTTTCTCTCCTTATATTCCGAGACTGACTATTCTATTTCAAAACTAAACAGTTCTGTACTTATATAAATGCATTTTATTTAAGTAAAATGCATTTCTCTAGGCTATTTCTCCTTGTGATATTATAAAAATATATATCTGATCTTCGTACCCATCTCCTGATATACAATTCCTAAAATCCTTAGAATCTCCAAAATGTTGCCTTTTCATATGCTCTATTAACTTGAGGGGTGGCTGCCCCTAGGTACCTTCAGGATCCAGGCTGGTCACTGGAAAGACCACGGCAATTCCATACTTCAATCTCCAGAGAGGGGAGAGGAACTGAAGGTTAATCAATGAAACCTCCAGAAAAACACAAAAAGTCTAGATTTGAAGAGCTTCAAGAGGGTTCTTAGGGGTGGTACATCTAGGGAGGGCATGGAAACTCCATGCCCCTTTCCCGTACCTTACTCTATGCATCTCTTCATCTGTATCCTTTGCAATATCCTTTGTAATAGGACAGTAAACAGAACTACATATTTCCTTGAGTTCTGTGAGCTGCTCAGGCAAACTAAACAAACCCATTCAGGGAATCATGGAAACCTTGATTTACCATTGGTGGATCAGAAGTTCCAGAGGCCTGGTCTTGGGACCGGCATCTGAAAGGGGAAAGGCAGTCTTAGTGACTGAGCTGTCAACTGGTGGGGTCCAGTGCTATCACCAAGCAGATAATGTCTGAATTGAATTGGAGGGCACCCAGCTGGTGTCCACTGCAGAATTGCTTGCTTGCTTGCTGGTGGGGAGAAGTCCCCACATATTCACTCATAGAAGTCAGTGGTTTATCTTCTGTTGTGATTGTTGCTAAGAGGAGAGTAAAAACAGTCAGTTTGTGTTTTGTTTTTTTCACACTCCCATATCCAGTTTTTCCTCATATATGGGAACTAAACTTCTACTTTTTTGTATTAAGTTTTTGAATTGGAAACTTCAAGCATTATCTTAGATTTGTATGAAAATAGACTAAAAAACCCAGTAGTTTAAGTGAAATCAGAAAGAAATTAAGACTGTGGAAGGCATTCAGCCCCTTGTCTCTTCTGTCATGTTCCTTGTTATTTTGATGGTAGAGAGTAGAACTTAGATTCTGTTGATAATAATAATGATAATAACAATAATAATAATACCAATTCCTCCCATTTATTACAGTTATTATGGGGCTCAAATGGACATATGTGAAAGTATTTTGAAGACTCAATTGTGCAATATTTTTACCTAAATATTCCATTTTGTTCTGTGGCTTTACTTCATCATAATACATGCTTACATACTGGTGAGTTAATGGCTGAGATGGAGATTTCAATGTTTGTTATTTTATCCCAGTAATTAGCAAAAAGACTGCAGACTCTCTTTTCTATCCATGATAAATATGTTCAAGACATTGCTCATTCTTAGCCTCTTTTCAAATAAAAGGAATTAAATGGATGTAGGAATTTTGACAGGAATTTATTATAGTTAAAAAGGGTGCTAAGAACTTTTTTATGAATTAAAAGAGAATTACTGAATTTAAGACTCCCCATATTTTAGTAGTTTTATCTGTAAAGCATTTATAGACACTCTGAAGGGACTGTGGCTGCATTCACTGCTTTCCTTTGCTGTGCAATGTTTTAAACAGTAATGGACAGACTGGTTTGTGGCCTCTACTTTTTTGGCAGTATAACATTCATGAGTACTTTTTTGAGTGGCAATCACAAATTAATTGAAAAGCAATACAAAAGCAGCTTTCAAATTTCAACAGCTGAGATCAATTTCACACTTAGAATAACTATGGGTGTTTTTGGTTTATCTGTACTATTTTGCATGATTTTAAATGCTAAAGAATTAAACAGAGTAAAAATGAAGATACTAAAATTCCCTGCTTTACTGAAGATGATTGTTTTATTTTCATTATTCCATGGATTATTTAAATATGTGTTTAAATTCAGATGAAATGTAAGGAAACATACAGAGTAACAATACTTGTTAGAATATGAATACAAGAGGAATACAGATATTTGTGATGCTTTCTCAGTGAATCATACAGACAACCGTCTCTGCAATAGTGGAACTTCGCATTCTGTCAAACTCATTCTATGAGTCCAGCATCACCCTGATACCAAAAGCAGGAAGATAAAATTTAAAAAGAAAACTAAAGGCCAATATCTCTGGTAAACACAGGTGCAAAAATCCTCAACAAAATACAAGCAATCAGAATACAGCAAAACACACAAAAAATTATACACCATGATCAAGTGGGATTTATCTCAGGGATGCAAGGATGGCTCAACATATACAAGGCAATAAATATGATACACCACATCAACAAAATCAAGGACTAAAACCATATGATTATCTTAATAGGTGCAGAAAAAGCATTTGACAAAATTCAACATCAATTCATGATAAAACCTCTCAGAAAATTAGGTATGGAAGGAATGTATCTCAACACAATAAAAGCCATGTATGACAAACTTACCACCAATATTATCCTGAGTGGGGAAAACCTGAATGCCTTTCCCTTGAGAACCGGAACAAGACAAGGATGCCCGCTCTCACCACTGTTATTTAACGTAGTGCTGGAAGTACTAGCCAGAGCGATCAGGCAAGAGAAAGAAATAACATCTAGATTGGAAAAGATGAAGTCAAACCATCCCTGTTTGCAGATGACACGATCTTATAACATAGAAAAACCTAAAGACTCTACCAAAAAACTCTTAGAATTGGTAAATGATTTCACAAAGTTGCAGGATACAAAATCAATACACAAAAATCAGTAGCTTTTTATACTCCAACAACAAACTAGCAGAAAAATAAATCAAGAAATCAAGCCCATTTACAATAGTCACCAAAAATATAAAACACCTAGGACTCAATTTAACTGAGGAGGTGAAAGATCTCTACAATGAGAACTACAAATCACACCTGACTTGCTTAAAAATTCTTGATAATTTGCGCTTTGTGGGAAGACCTCTTTCCCACAGGTGCTCTCCTGCTCTCCCTACTTTGTACCATTTCCTAGGTACCTTTTGACCCCATGCTAGTCCTTAGTATTTTCCTGGTATGTGCATATCACCCCCATCCACCTGGCTACATGGCACTGATATTTATAGACGTTGAAACTTGTTTTATTATTCTAACCATTTCATTCTTCACTGAATGAATAGGTTGGAGGACAGACAATGAGGTAAGATTAGCTCAGCTTAATGTCTTAGTCCACTTAGAAAAAGGAT
The DNA here is from genome assembly GCF_000696425.1 of Galeopterus variegatus. Taxonomy (NCBI): domain Eukaryota; kingdom Metazoa; phylum Chordata; class Mammalia; order Dermoptera; family Cynocephalidae; genus Galeopterus; species Galeopterus variegatus. Next base: position 159,709 of record NW_007730575.1, read on the forward strand.
CCCAATAAGTGAATTCTGAAAAACAACCCAATAACCTCAGGATCAAAATTATATCAGCTTAAAAATTCCAATGATTTGTTGCAGGATATTTTGTCACTGAAAAGCACAAATTTAAAGAAAACAGAATCTCCTAACCATATAATGAAATGAGAATTTCACAGCTTTCACAGTTTTCGGGGGCAGTCTTCACGGTCTAGAGGCCCATGTTGATCACCTCCCAGCTCCCAGTGCAGAGAAGAGGTTTGGGAAGAAAAAGACAGCTTGTCACTACTTGCGTATGTCAAAATTGTGTTGTCATGTTTACTGTATTATCAAATCTATGAAAGGGCATGTTTACTGCAAATGCAAAACTATGAGCTGGAAGCCTAATTTGCTCCCAGTGCAGAGAAGAGGTTTGGGAAGAAAAAGACAGCTTGTCACTACTTGCGTATGTCTAAATTGTGTTGTCATGTTTACTGTATTATCAAATCTATGAAAGGGCATGTTTACTGCAAATGCAAAACTATGAGCTGGAAGCCTAATTAGCCATATAAGGAAGGTTGCATCAAGGTCTTACACTATGCTATGGAAATGAAAATTTATCAAACCTAAAATAACTTACCTATTGACTTGTATCACAAATGAACCTGCATTAGTATTAGATTCCAGTAGCTATGAGCTAGAAAAGAAATAACAAGAGGGGCAAAAATATTAGTAGTTAAGAACTGATTTCCAGTCCCTGCTGTTATTAAGCACTTTTCATGTATCTCTAGCAATCAGTATTATATATATGGAGATATTTATGCAGATATAGATATCTGTGTCTATGCATGAGGGTACTTCAAAAAACTTGTGGAAAAATAGATTCAAAGGTAATACGAAACTTTCCATGAACTTTTGGAAGTGCCCTCATATATTTGTTTCACTATATATGTCTATATCTATTGATAGAGATATCTATATCAATACAGATATATATCTACATTTCTATATGTATACTTATATATCTATATAGACTTGATAGATAGGGATAGAGATAAAAAAGTAGATTTACCTATTAAGAGAGAGGTAGAGAGAAAGAGCAAGTTCTATTCATATGTGTGTGTGTATGTGTGTGTGTAATAGGAGGTTGGAACAATATTTACAGCTTGAAAAAATTATTTTGTAGAAAAAAAAGCAAAAACCAAATATTCTTATGCAGTATGATTGGTGTTAACAACCAGAATTTCTCACGTCCCTAAACATTGTAAGGTAGAAAACAAAAAACCTTGCAATAACATTACCTCTTTGATGATCAAAAGGTTATAATGTGTTGGGCATAACTTTGCG
>NW_007730575.1:161429-163614 GCF_000696425.1 Galeopterus variegatus
GGCTTTGACCACTCTCCTGGCTCGGTGGTGTTCTTTCTCGGCCCCCGGGGAGGAAGGTCCTGGGGGGGAAGGGCCGTGCCAGTGACACTCATCATCCCGCTCAGCCCCACAAGGGACCCCCGGCTGGACCGAGGTCTCTTCCCGCTCGGTTTTGTCGGCCTCTGGCTCAGGGAGGCCCGACAATAATGGGATAGAAATGAGTCCCTATATTCTGCCCAGCTCTTATTTTCTCATATGGGAGCTTGTTTCCTGAGTTGAAGTTGATGGATGTGAATGAAGGGGAAGACAGAAAGGAAACAGCAAGCAATGGAAGCATCTCCAACTCTGAAAACAAAATTGTTAATGGTGGGCCTTCACATTCTGTTGTTCTCTGGCTCAGTCTCTTGAGATCAGTCCCGTGGGCATGAACTAATAGGAGGGCTCTTTAAATCTTAGCCACTCTCCTGGAAATGTCAGCCAGCCACAGGACTAGAATTATACCCACTGATATGTCAGGGTCAGCTGATGTTCATCACCAGGTGGTGCTAATTTGCAGTATGTCCCGGGGCAGAATTTGATTTTGCAACTGGACCCCCAAACTCTCATCCATTTAGCTGTGTATGCAGGCCATCCATCGCTTTATTAACTCTGAAAATAATGAAGCATCTCATTTTACACTACTGGAATTTACACTACTGGTGCCAGTTCTTACATCGTGTCAGAGTTGTGTTTGTTTGAAGGAACGTATGAGAGCCGGAATTGTTCTGTACCTTGATATGTGGTGGTTACACACGTGAAAATTGAGTTTTATACTTAAGATTAGAGCATTTTATACATTTTACATTATTTTTTTCTTCATTAAAAATGATTTGAAATGCTTTTTAAAACAAAATCTTGTTTTAGAAGAAGAATTGTTTAAAAGGCTGGAAGAATTTGGTGATAAAATAGTAAAGAATAGTGTAGTAGAAAGAAAACAGGAAATAGAACTAAGCTCATACAATGTCTTTTTTTTTTTAGATGACTGATCTTCATAGAGTCTCTTCATCTCTCATGGCCTTGTTTCTAAATCTTAAAATGAATGAATTCTAAGTTCCATTGAGTTCTGCTTCTCTTGCTATTCACTGCAAAATCAAGTATAGATTGAACAATTATCAAATCAATTTTATTAATGTGCAATGTAGCCCCAATCCATTCTAACAACAACAAAAATTTCTGAATTATTCTGTGTTGTTAATACCTTCCAAAATTTTATCATTGCAAATTTAAGTTTAAATTATTTCCTGTAGGCTGCAGTCTCTGCTTTTGCATAAAACAAACTAGTTTCTGTCCTTTGAAAGGCTAAAATTACATATTGGAGAATTCTTTAAAATTATTTTAAAAGTTGTCAGTAACTGGACATAACAACATATACACTGAGATGGTTTGATTTCTACATTAGCCCTTTCTTCGATCCTTGTAAATGAAATTGCCTTACTGATGAACAGAAGGTGACTATTTGTGTCTTTCATGATATTCAAGGCAACGAACGAGGCAGAGAAGAGAAGAGAGACTTCAGGAAGGCTTACATTTTCTATGCCATTCATTCGTTTGTTGATGTATTTATTAAGAAAATGTTTAAGGAACACCAGACTTATCATATGGCACTGAGAAAAGAATCTGGAGATTCAGAGAAGAATAGGATGCATTTAGACGATGAGCTTGCTGCCATCAACAAGCTCATAGTCTAAATGAATAAACAGAAACATAAAACAACAATCACAATAATGCATGATGTATCCTCTTATGCAAATAGGCAAAGGAATATAGGAAAATAATGAAGATAATTATTAGGCATGTAGTTACCTTATACATTTTAGTTTTAGGAATAAACCTGTTTTGTTATTTTTAGACTTTTTTTCATTTTCTCAATTATAATAATCACAATAAATGAATTATACACATTCTAATATAACTGCTTTTTTGGTAAAATAAGCTAATCATGCAGGGACTTTAAGTCATGTTGAGAATAAATATGCCTAAATCACATTAACATCAAAACCATTTAATTCAAATTTCTACAAAAATATAGACACTTGATAGTTCCAAATTTCATTACCAAATTCATTCATTGGCATGTCAACTTTTTTTTTTTTTTTCTTTCCTTTCTGTCCTTTTTCGTGTCCGGCAACGGATCGCAACCCTCAGTGTCGCGCCCGTACCGGACCAG
>NW_007730575.1:164306-167216 GCF_000696425.1 Galeopterus variegatus
AGTAAACCATTCACAGGATAACAATATTATAGACCACAGTTGAAATTTTGTGGGAAAATATTGCAGTTATTGCACAAGATGGCATTCTTGATAGGCAGGAAAACAATGATACCAGTTCTTTGTGGTTGAAGAGAGTTGTCAGCTCATTCACTGCGTGTGGTGTATGTTTATCAATTCAAGAAACTCTCAAACTTGCCTTCATGGGGTCCAATCCTGGGAGGAAGACAAAGCTGAAGGACCACTGAAATATAATAATCAACTCCAAATTAAATTAGGATAATTAATGTAGAATTAATTGAGAAATGATTTTGTTGCAATTAAGGAAAGGAGTACTACTACATAAAATGAATGAAACATATTTGATACGATGGCCTACCTAAAAACCAGTTAATTTTATGTATAGAAAATAAATCCCCAGTCTGAAAATTACAAAGACTTAATTTTGTTGTTCTTGATATAATTGGCTGAGCTTTTCAAATACACCATCTATGTCTACAAACACAAATACATTTCACTTTCTTCATAAATATTCTATCATAACGTGATCTTTTTAATGCTTTTAGGTCTTTTACTGATTACCCTACCATAATTCTCTACCAAATAATATGCATACTTATTGAAATTTAATGCTCTAGAGTGTGCATAAGTCTAATTTTGAAATCTATTCAGTTACTATTAAATGTATTCTATTATTGCAATTTTAATTAAAATATACTTGATCAACATAAATATAACTCTATACCAAATAAATATGTACAATAAATATGTTCCAATAAAATTTTTAAAAAATCCTAAGGAGATATAGTGAATAAATATAATATAATATCTTGGATGGGTTCTGGGCTCAGAAAAAGAATATTAGATTAAAAACCAAAACAATCTGAATAAAGTATGAACTTAACTTAAAAAAAGTATAGTATTCACTTTGAAAATATGATTATTCAACCCAGAAACAAACTATTATATTGTTGAAAATGTGTTTCTCAATGACACAATAAGCAATTGAGATATTTTATTATATTTGCAAAATGAATGCATTGTTTATTGAATGAATAACAAATATAAGTAAATGGATTAGAAAATGAATGCAATTTTAAATTTACTACATGATGTATGCATAATGTACATACACAAGAGTGAACATTACGTATATGTAGATCTCAGTCTATTTTCACAAATTGATCACACGCAAGCAATAACCCACAATCAAGAAACAAACCAGTACCTCTAGCAACTAATCTCATGCTCCCTTCTAGTCAGTACCCTTTCCCCAAGCATAACTCATATTTGGACTAATCAGTGGGGATATGAATAGTCTTTTCTGTTTTGTTTATTTATTTATTTATTTTTACTGAATCATGATTGATTATACATATTTTGGGGATTCAATGTTGACATATGTTGATCAAATCAATATTACTGGTAAGTATATTGTTACAAATTGTACTTATTCTTTATGCCCCTTGTCCAATCCCTCCCTATCTCCCTTTCCCTCCCCACTCCCACCACTGATAACCCTAGATTTCTTCTGTCCCTCTGAAAGAGTAATAGCTACTCTGTTGAATTTTTGCCTAGATGATCTGTCCATTGCTGAGAGGTGTGTTCAGGTCCCCCAATATTATCATAGAGAAGATGCTTCTCTCACTTGGAATGGGCTTTGTGGAGAGAGACACCCTCTTCTTTTTTTTTGGTCTCTCCTGGTGTCTGTCCTTTTGTTAATGTGATCCAGTGGCTGGTGGACCATCTGTGTGGTGGTTGTGACATTTAGCCACTTTCACAACAGCTGTGGTTACTGTGGTGGCTGTGGTGGGCCACCCACATGGATGTGATGTTTTTAGCATGCTCCTTGGTGCTGGTGGTATGCCTGGTTGTGGGTGGGGGGGTCCGGTTTCTGGCTCATTGCCCCAGGCTCTGTTTTGTTTTTTCATGATTAAGATTATAATTTCATCATCAAATCCTCTGGTGAAATTCAGAAACTCCCTCAGGATGTATTCCCTTTAACATAAACTTGTGTGGTGTTTCTAAACTGGACATTGTTAAAATAAATTTTATAATGGAGCATGACCTCTGTATTAGAGGCAAGTGCTTTAGGAGAAGGTTTCAAATTGAAAGGGAACTGAAATATTAATACCTCCTATTTTCTGAGTTACTAAAATGTGTCAGGCACCATGATAACAGTAGTATGTGCCATTTACTATAATTCTCATGACAACCTTCTGAGATAAATGTTAAACCAAATTATAAGTAAAAAAATCAGGATGAGAGAAAACATATGACTTTCTTATAATCATACAAGTATTAGGAGGTAAAACAAGGGTTCAAATCAAAATCTGTAATTCAAGGGTCTTAATATATCTTCATCTAGTCTTTTATTTCACTGTACATGAGTATCACATATATGAAGCAAATGCTTATTGCCTCATAACAGACTTAATTAAAGCAGTAGTCTAATATTTACTATTTATTCTCTCTAGTGAATTAGACCCTTTCATCTAATTGCACTATAGTAAAAGTGAAAATAACGATTCTCTGTCGATTTTTCTTTTCCTTTAATATGAAGTAATTGTTTCAGTTGTCTAAAAAATGTATTTCTATTATGAAGTACTGATGGTATAATTTGTTTCATTTCATGTTTCTATTGTTTGAAGAGCTTATTGACCCATGGTTTCACAATTTAATTTTTCTGAATACTAATGACAAATTTTTGTGTGATCATTTTTTACAAAGGTAAAACACATCCTTTTATTATCTTGAAATCTAAGACTAAAAGATAAATGAGATAAAATTAAATACACTGAGGTACTGTGTGTTTTAATATCACAAAGATGCTAAATAGTTTCTAGGATGCTCCTATGATTACTAACAACACTGACATTTTCTTTTTTCTTTTTCTTTTTTTTTTTTTTTTTT
>NW_007730575.1:168409-169553 GCF_000696425.1 Galeopterus variegatus
TCGCCCGCACCGCACTCAGCCAGTGAGCGCACCGGCCATTCCTATATAGGATCCGAACCTGGAGCGTCACTGCACTCCCAGTGCCGCACTTTCCCGAGTGCGCCACAGGACCGGCCCCTGACATTTTCTTGAGTAGTCAGTTTTGTAAAGGTTTTTACCTATCCAACTCAGAGAGAGAAATTCATTACAATATGGATTTCAACAAGCATTCGACCTGGTTTAAAATGTGAAGCAGATGTAATAAAAACAGCAATACGTGAGAATATATGCAATGTGCAAATAAGTTATTCTATGGGATGCCTCAGGCCACAGGATTTCAGAGGTGGAAGAGTCTTACTTGTGCTCCCCAAGGAAAAGGTCCCAGAGAAAGTGGGGTACAAGATAGCTAGACTCTTAAAACGTGGGAACAAAATATACAGCATTCCAGAAAGGAGAAACAACTGGACATTTTTTAAGCAGAAAAATGGCAATGACCTTAGCCAAATTTTACTACCAATCTGACAAGCATCATATAAAACAGATTGGAAGGGGAAAACTTTATGCAGGAGCACCAGTTAGGAATTATAAAACAGCTCTAATGTGACATGGTAGAAGTCTGAAGATATAATTACTTTTCAAAATGATGTTTTATCTACAGATGTAATGGGCAATTCTGGGATTTAAAAAATAATTCACAGCTTTATTGAAACATATTTTACAGAAATAAAGTTCACCAAAAAAAAAAAGAAAGAAAGAAAGAGAGTTAGTTCACTCTTTTAATTTTACTGGTTATTAACTTTGGTAAGTGCACACAGTTGTGTAGCCACCATCAACATCAAGTGATAGAATAATCCATCACCCCCTCCCCCAAATTCCCTTATGTCCCCTTGTAGCAAATCCCCTTCATCATCGCCAAGCACTGGCAGTTACTGATGTACTTTTTCTTTTTTTAAATAAATAACATTCTTCCAATTGCTTTATATATTTGAATTCGTTTATTCCTCACAATGTTCTCTGATACTATTTTTTTAATTTATTTTTTATTGGAACATAGTTGATCGTACATATCTGTGGGGTGCAGCATTGACTATCAATACCTGTGCAAAATATGTGATATTCAAATCAGAATAATTAATATATTCAACATTCTACAATGTAATCAATG
>NW_007730575.1:169816-172339 GCF_000696425.1 Galeopterus variegatus
TCCTCACAATGTTCTCTGATACTATTTTTTTAATTTATTTTTTATTGGAACATAGTTGATCATACATATCTGTGGGGTGCAGCATTGACTATCAATACCTGTGCGAAATATGTGATATTCAAATCAGAATAATTAATATATTCAACATTCTACAATGTAATCAATGTTTGTAGCTCTTTACCAATTAGTCCCTTCCTCCCCTTTCCTCTTTCCGATGTCTGGTAATCTCAGTTCTTCTCTCCTTTTGAATGTTCAATGTATTATTGTAATTGTTGTATCTTTCTTTTTTATTTATTCAATTTTTTTTTTTCTTTTTGCTCCCACTTATAAGTGAGGACATGTGTTACTTCTCTTTCTGTGCCTGGCTTATTTCACTTAACATGATTTTCTATGACTTCACCCGTGTTGCTGTGAATGGCAGTATTTTATTTTTTATGGCAGAGTAGTATTCCATTTTAAAAATCTAATTGTCTGATGATGGATATTTAGGTTCCAACTCTTGGCTATTGTAAATTGAGCTGCAATAACATGCAAGTATCGGTATCCCTTCAACATGATGATTTCCATTCCTTTTGGTATATACCCTGCAGTGGAATTGTTGCATCATATGGCAGTTCTATCTATAGTGGTTTGAAGAATCTTCGTGCCATTTTCCATAATGACTGCACCAGTTTACAGTCCCACCAACAGCACAGGAGTGGGAGAGTTCTCCATTCTCTGCATTTTCACCAGCATTTTTTATTCTATGTCTTTTCCATAATAGCCAGCCTAACTAGGGAGAGATGATATTCAATGTGGTTTTGATTTGTATTTCCTTGATGCTGAGTGATGTTGAGCATTTTTTCATTTGTTTGTTGCCCATTTTTTACATCTTCCTTTGAGAAATGCCTATTCAGCAATTTGGCTCATTTTTAAATTAGGTTATTTATTCATTTTTACTGTTAAGTTGTTTGACTTCCTTGTATATTCTGGAAATTAATCCTTTGTTAGATGAATAGTTTGCAAATATATTCTCCCATTCCATAAGTTCTCTTTTCACTCTGTTAATTGTTTATATTTTTGTTGTCCAGAAGCTTTCTAGTTTGATATACTCTCATTTGTTTTTCCTTTTGTTGTATGTGCTTTTAGGGTCATATCTGTAAAGTCTTTCTTTGCCCAGTTCTACTTCCTTAAGTGTTTCCCCTGTGTTTCCTTTAGGAGTTTTATAGTTTCAGGACATATTTTTAAGTCCTTAATCCATTTTGAGTTGATTTGGGGATATGTCAAGAGATGTAAATCTAGTTTCATACTCCTACATATGGATGTCCAGCTTTCCTGGCACCACTTATTGAAGGGGCAGTCTTTTTCCCAATGCATGTACTTGTTATCTTTATCAAAAATCAATTGGCTGTAACTATATTGGTGGATTTCTGTGTTCTCTATTTTATTGCATTGGTCTGAGTGTCTGTTTTATGCCAGTGCCAGGCTGTTTCGGTTACTATAGCTTTGTATTATAATTTGAAGTCTGGTAGTATATGCCTCCAGCTTTATTTATTTATTTATTTATTTATTTATTTATTTATTTATTTGCTAAGGACTTCTTTAGATATTCATGTTTTTTGCTCCATATTGTAGTGGATTGAATTATGTCCCCCCAAACTCATTGAAGCTTGAATTGTGTCCCCCAAGTTTTATGTATTAGAAACTTAGCCCCCAGAGAACATTGAATATGGAGTCAAGGTACTGGATTCACCAGCTTTGAGATTTAATGCCAGCCTTGCTGGTTTTCAGACTTGTTTGGGACCTGTTACACTGTTCTTTTGGCTTATTCTTCCCATTTGTAATGGGAAAGTGTACCCCACGTTTGTCCCTCCATTGTATCTTGGAAGCAGATACATGTTTTGAATTTCACAGATGGGACTTTGAACTTTGGACTTTTGAGTTGGAACAAGTTAAGACCCTCAGGATGAAATGAATGTATTTGTGTGTGAAAAAGACACGAGTTTTGGGGGAACAGGGGTGGAATGTAGTGGATTGAATTATGTCCCCCCAAAACTCATTGAAGCTTGAATTGTGTCCCCCAAGTTTTATGTATTAGAAACTTAGCCCCCACTGTGACTGTTAAGAGGATGGGAAATCCTATTATAGTAATTGAAGGTGGAGCCTTGAAGAAGTGATTGGATTATAGGCCATGCCATAGTGAATGGATTAAAAATGGTGATCGGGGCATGATTCTGAGGGCTTTAAAAGAAGAGGGAGGAGAGTCCATTTTGTTCTCTCTGCTTCCACCACCTTGCACTATGAGACCCCTGGGACACTGTCACCACCCTCAGATGGACTTTGGACTTCTCAGTCTCAGAAACTGTAATCTATAAATTTCATTTTCTTTACAAATTACCCAGTTCCAAATATTTTGTTATAAGCAACAAGGATGAATTAACACACATATGCATGTTAAGATTGTTTTTCTATCTTCAGATCTACCATACGATCCAGCTATCCCACTACTGGGAATATACCCAAAGGAATGGAAATCATCAAGTC